>NW_003854340.1:2538-3325 GCF_000181295.1 Otolemur garnettii
ACAGACATGAGTTGGGTGTAGTTACAACAGGGAAAACTATTTTGGCCTTTCAGCTGATTGCAAATAAGCCTCTTTTGATACTACACTAAAACCCCCCAAAGGCCAGTTCCTTAAACGTTAGTTACGAAGCAGAACCTGAAACCTACAAATAAACCTTTCTCCCTTGGTTACAGTAAAACCACTGGTTTATCTTTCAAGTGGTTCTTTTACCCAACCCTTATTTTCTCACTTCTTCTTCCATCATTTGAAAAATATTGGCCCTCTGAATTGTGGCCATTTTATACACGGAGACGCGAGTCATTACACAATATCAAAATCAGTTTGTCCAATTCCTAATCATCTTATCAAAAAAGTCTGAAGTATCAGGTGGTTGTCAGTCTCATGGTGATGGATGCAATTTCCCCCAGATTCTAATTTTCACAGGAAAGCTCACAATTTTTCTTAGGCAACAAATAATGCCAGTTTTCCTTTGAGTAGCAGATTCACTTTGTTCGTTTTTGAGAAAATTGCTTAAAATCCACGTCCGAATAACTTTTATGTCAATTGTTATTTTTAGGTCAAAAGGGTGTTCCATGAAAAAAGCAGCCAGTTCAAGTGACAGGCCGACTGATCACATGAGCCTTCCCCAGAGATACACGTTGTACTTTGGTGTGCCGAAGAAGTATTTCAGGCATACTTTTAATCTCATTACACATATTATTAAGGGCTACTTAATTAAGGGTCAGGCCTTACAAAAGGAACCATTGTCACTGTTTTAGTAAAACATTCTTTTTTCTTTTTTTTTTTT
>NW_003854341.1:0-3323 GCF_000181295.1 Otolemur garnettii
GTATTAGATTCTGCCCCAGCTGAATTCTTATCTTAGAGAAACATGCACACTTTGGACAGGGATGTGCACGTTCTCCTGCCTGAGCTGTGCAGAAAAGGGTGAAAGGGCTCATGTTTGAATCTACCGGTCGCTCAGGGACTCTTTGCCCAGGAGCCGAGAGATCCGACCCCAGGCTCAGTGGGCCTGGACTGGCTGTGTGACTGTGGGCAAATTGCTTCTCCCTCTTAGGGCGCAGTCTCCTTGTTTATGCAATGAAGGGGCTGGACAGGATGTGACTCTCCGGACTGTGGTGTTTCTGTGCTCCCAGTCACCTGTCTGTTCTGCTCCCCGAGGCAGACAGAGACTGGGGGCCGGGCTTCCCATCAGACAGCGCCTCCCAACCGTGCTCTGGAGGGTGACTGCCGTGACCCAGAACAGAGAAACACGACTCTCCAGGAACTGTCAGCGTGTCTTAGTTCCATCTCCTGACAGGGGCAAAGAGGGTGAATAGACTAATAATTCAGAAACCAAGGACATGGTAGGGTGATTTTTAGAGCTTATGTAGAAACCGGCGCCAGAGTGTGGGTGGCTGCATATTCCCTTCCCATTGTCACTTCTTGGCCTCAGAGAGAAACTCCCTCCCAGGGCTCGATGAATAGGTCGGCCTGGGACTTTGTCAACTCACAATAGAAGGATAAGACATTAAGTAAATGTACTGAAGTGACTGAAGGCCTGGGGACAGGTGTATCCAGCAGCCAGTTTGGTTACTGCTCAGTCCATCCTCCCTCTGCCTCCGGGTTTAGAAAATTTAGAAGTGTTTCTGCCCCTGATATCCTCTGCAGTAGCTATCCCACTTCTCACTGAGTTAAATGGGTCTGATACGTCTCTAAGACACCAAAGTGGCCAGATTCTGTGGTAATAATTCAAAATGTTAAGGCTTTTATATTAAAGATTTGAATATAAGTTAATATTCAAGTTTGAAATGCACCAGAGTTGCTGACTATCTGAAGGCATCTAGTGACAAATCATTTGTTAAAACAAAATAATAATAATAATAATAATTGCTTTGTAAAGTCTCTAGTTTCAATTTCACTGAATCCTAAAGTATTTTCTGAGCACCTATTAAGTACTGGAGATTCAAATAAAAATTGTATAACATTCCTGGCTTCAAGGGGATTCTTCATCTAAATTTCAAATTGGGCTTTGCATGTATTTGCATACACATATTAGTATGTGTACATATAAAAAAGTGTGGACAGTTTCAGCATCCAGCATCCACTGATTAGGTTGTTTAAAAAACTCTGCAAGAGATAGATCACAATTATGAATGTTTGTTCAAGAACTCCTGTTAGGACAAGTGTGGTGGCTCATGCCTATAATCTGAGAACTCTGGGAGGCCGAGGCGGGTGGATTGCTTGAGCTCAGGAGTTCAAGACCAGACTGAGCAAGAGCAAGACCCTGTCTCTACTGAAAATAGAAAAACTAGATGGGCGATGAGGTGAGTGCCTGTAGTCCCAGCTACTCGGGAGGTTGTGGCAAGAGCATCTCTTGAGCCCAGGAGTTTGAGGGTGCCGTGAGCTAGGATGCCATAGCACTCTACCAAGGGTGATAGAGTGAGACTCCGTCACAAACAAACAAACCCAAACATTTCTTAGTCTCAGCTGATGATATGATAAGTAGCTTGTCTGAAGGAATCTGAGAGTTAGAGTAGTGGATATGTGTTTGGGTAAATTCTTTATCCTCTATCTATCCCCCTGCTTTCTGTGGCCAGTTCCCCACACTGCTAGGCCACCCACCTGCCTTCACCTTCTGTGGTCTGGGACCACGGCTTCCACTCATGCTTGTCTTGGCATTTGAACACATCCAGATCTCTCCCTTCTTAGAAAGTGCTGCTCCTGCCGTAATCTCTAGCTCAGCGGTTCTCAACCTGTGCGTCGTGACCCCTTTTTAACAATGAAAGTACATTGCGGCATTAGGAAGGTTGAGAACCACCGCTCTAGATGAGCTGCCTCTTTCTGTGTCTTCCCTGTCACGCTTTCTTAATGACTGTGGCATGACTGTCACTGCAGTTGTCTCTCTGTCCACTTGAGTGTAGCTTCTGTTCCCTCCAGTGCCACTGCAGCGGCTCCTCAAGGTCACCAGTAAGCTCCAAGATACTAAAGCTTTGTTACTTTATTTATATAGATTTAGGGGGCAAAACATGGATAATTGCAAAGTGGTGAAATTGGGGCTTTTGTAATAGCTGTCACCTGGATAGTGTACATTGTACCCCTTGAATAATTTCCCATCCCTCATACCACCCCTGCTTTCAAGTCTCCAATTTGTATTTTTTGTCTTCTTTTGAGACAGAGTCTTGCTTTGTTGCACTGGCTAGAGTACAGCCCATCAGCCTCACTCACAGCAACCTCCAACTCCTGGGCTTAAGTGATCCTCCTGCCTCAGCCTCCTGAATAGCTGGGACTATAGGTGTGCACCAAACTCCTGGGCTTAAGTGATCCTCCTGCCTCAGCCTCCTGAGTAGCTGGGACTACAGGTGTGCACCCCCATGCCTGGCTGATTTTTCTTTTTTCCTTTTCTTTTTTGTGTAGACAGGGTTTCATTCTCGCTCAGGTTGATCTTGAACTCCTGGCCTCAAGAGATCCTTCTGCCTTGGCCTCCCGGAGTGCTGGGGGCCACCATGCCCGGCCTTTCCCACATCTGTTACTCTGCTCTCTACGTCCGTGTGTACACATTGATTAGTTCCTGCTTATAAGTGAGAACCCTGTGGCATTTGACTTTTTCTTTCTGAGTTACTTCACTTAAGATAATAGTTTCCACTTCCATCCATGTTGCTCCAAGAGACAGAATTTCGTTTTGTTTGTTTGTTTGTTTTATAGAATATACTACTCTGTGTGTGTAACTATATATCACACACACATATACACCCAATATACACCACATATATAGACACCACATGTGCATACACACCATACACACACCCACACGCACCCCCACGTTTTCTTTATCCATCGATGGGCACATTGATCCCATGACAGTCACTGTGACTAGTGATGTGATAAAACACAAATGCAGGGATCTTTGGATAATGATCCTTTTCCTTTAGATGGGTACCCAGTAGTGGGACTGCTGGATTGAACGGTAGTTCTATTTTTATTTCTTTGAGCGGCCTCCATACTGTTTCCCACAGCGGCTGGGCTAATCTCCATTCCCACCAGCAGTGTAGAGGCACACCCTCGCCAACCTTTGTTACTTTTTGACTTTTTAATGATAGCCATTTGACTGGTATAAGATGGCATCTCATCGAGGTTTTCATTTGCATTTCTCTGACAATTCCTGATGTTGAG
>NW_003854342.1:0-895 GCF_000181295.1 Otolemur garnettii
AACAGGGTTAAGTATTATCCATGGTCTCAGGTATTCACTGGAGATCTTAGAACATATCCCCTGAGGATAAAAACGGTGTTCCTGTGGTCTCTGACCTGGAAGAGGCAGTGACTATTGAGACCAATCATAGAAACAGGTAAGCTTTTTATCAGGGAACCAGGCAAGTGATGATAAAGGATTATGAAGCAAGGATGTGGGGGTGGAGAGAAGGCAGTGAATTAGAGAAGGTGGACCCCAGGGGACCTGATGTAGCTGAAGGCAGACAGCTAAAGTCTTGCAGGTGGCTGAGTTCACTGAGAAAGAGGCATAATAGAAAGCAGCATTAGAGAAGTCATTTGAGGACAGAGAGCCATGGTTAACGGATGGGAGGATAATTATGCTGCAAGATATGTATTTACAACCACACATCTCTGCTGGAAAGACTTCCTGTACTATCTTTGAATTCCTGCCCTGATTGCACTGACAGGTTGATATTCTTTTTCCTCTTCCCACCCAGAAAAGGCAAGCCCCAGCAGAAGCTAATTAATTTCTCACAGAAGGCACAGCCCCTTTCATCTCAAAAGAAATAATTCCTTTCTGAATGATTAACAGCAAAATGCAAACCTGAAGGAGAGACCCACAGATATTATGAGGAACTTTTGAGATTAGCTAGCTCAGCCCTTAATTTTTTAAAAGATCTTTGTTGACATATAATTCACATAACACACAATTAATCCATTTCAAGTGCACAATTCAGTGGTTTTATTGTATATTACAGTAATTTTCTTTTCATTGTATATTACAGTATATTACAGTAATATTTTTAAATTTGCCATTTTTTAACAGTACAATTCAATGGCATTTGACGCATTCATAATGTTTTGCAACATCATCACTATCTGTTTTCAAATCATCA
>NW_003854342.1:2227-3322 GCF_000181295.1 Otolemur garnettii
GAGGGCAGGGCAGGGCAGGTGGATTGCTTGAGCTCAAGAGTTCAAGACCAGCCTGAGCAAGAGCAAGACCCCAACTCTACTAAAAATAAAAAAAATAAAACTAACCGGGTATAGTGGTAGGTACTTTATAAGTCCCAGTTATTGGTAAGGCTGAGGCAAGAGGATCATTCAAGCCCAAGAGTTTGAGCATAGTTTTGAGCTATGACTCCGTGAAACTCTACCCAGGGTGACAGAGTGAGACTCTGACTCAGGGGGAAAAAAATAGTTAAAAAACAAGAGTTTTTCCTCTGCCTCCTAAGTTTTTATTGTGTTGTGATTTGCTACCTGATAAAATAGTCACTGATTATGTCCCGTTGTCTAACCATGATCACTGTCCAGTGATAGAACTGATATTTGGGGAGAAGAGCCCTTCTCAGCACACCCCAGGCATAAGGTTGGTATTAGATTTTAGCTCTTCTGTGTTTGGGGGGCATATTCTGAATTACCTCAGGGACAGAACATCCCTGCAGTCATTGTACTATCCAGGGCAACGTGGGAGCTGAAAATTAAGCTCATTTCTAAGAAAGATGAGCTTTCTCTCTGTTTTGCAAGAACAACAGACTATTCTTCTCTTGAGAAAAGCTGTAACAACAGCTCATAGGTTTGAGAATCTTGTCATAAAGTCGTTTGAAATAATGGAAACTAATTGACTTTTCACTGAGGATCTCAGAATAGCCCCTTTCTCTTGAGAAGAACCTTGTCACATTTATGTGGTCTCCCTATAGCAGTAACTATCTACCAACCCCAGGAGTTTAATGGCAAAAAATGTTGCATCCCACAGTCTTTGTGTTATTTACAATGTGATGAATCCTTTGTTCTGCAGCTTTCTCTTAGTTGACACACCAGCCCTGCCTTATCATGCCCCAGAAGCACCAAGGGACCCAGAATGGCCAACCTGTAGATGCCACAATTGGTAGACGCTTGGTGTCTTTGGTGCCAAATGGAAGTAGTTTGCAGATGAAAAGCTAAATGTAGCTGTTTTCCAAAAGTGTTTTCTGTTATGACCAAACAAAACAAAATTTAAGAAATGTCCTGGGGACAGCACCTGTGGCTCAA
>NW_003854343.1:0-3321 GCF_000181295.1 Otolemur garnettii
CTCCCTATCCAGATTCTGAACTCAATTTCTGACATTTCAGATATCTGTTTATGTAGTGGGTCTTCCATTGTGTCTACTCCATCCTTCTTTGGGGACGTTAATCTACTCTGGTTATTCTGGTTGCCAGAGTTTTTCCGCTGATTCCATCTCATGTTGAATTTGCACCTTTTGGAAACCATCCCTAAAACCGTTCTCTCAGTGAATTCTAGTTTTCTCCCAGGTACAACCCAGCAAGACCCCAGGAGGCGGGGCCAGCAGGCGGGGTGATGCAGCCTACCCCTACAGGAGTCAGTGTAGCTGTCAAGGCCCTGGGAGGCAGGCGCAACCTGCCCCAGCAGAGGTCAGTTGTCCTTGGTGGCTACCAAAGCCCTAGAGACAGGTGCACTGCTGGTGGGATGGCGCCACCCTCCCAGGCAGGAGCTGCTGGGGACAGCAAGCTGGCAAGGCCCAGTGAGAAGGGCCTGTGACCTGCCCCTGGCAGGATGGCACAGCTCACTCCGGTGGGAGGTCACAGTGATCGTATGCTAGGAGGTCCCAGGAGGCAGGCGCACGTCTGCGCGACCTGCCCCAGCAGAAGTCAGCTGCTGTCGCAATTCACCAAGCCCCAGAGGTGGCACACGGACCGCTGGCTGGATGGCGCAACCCTTCCCCGCCGGAGCTGCTGGCGACTGCCAGCTGACAAGACCCTGGGAGGTGGGTGCGAGACTGCCCTCCCTGGTCACCAAAGCCCTGGAGGCTGGAGCGCGATTGGCGGGACAGTGCGACCCTCTTAGGCAGGGGCTGGTGGTGATCCAGGGCCAGGGAGCTCCAGGAGGCAAGCGCGAGGTTGCTTGACCAGGGGTCAATGGAAGCCGTGGGCCAGCAGGGCTCCGGGAGGTGGGCGCAGCTCAGTGACCTGACCCAGCAGAAGTCTATCACTGTCAAGGGCCACCAAAGCCCCGGAGGCGGACGCCTGGTGGGGTGTGCAGCCCTCCCTGTTTGGTGTCAGTCCCGGTCACCGGCACCAAGGTCACGGGAAGTGCAGATAGCAGCCGGGGAGACAGCTGAGCACAGAATGTGCTGACTGAGGGGGGTCCGTCTGCACACTGAAACTGTGGATCAAGGAGTTCTCCCGGTGAAGGACTGGGACAGGGGGTTGGTCTTGGAAGGGTGGGTGGATGTCGTTCCTGGCTCTCCTCTCCCTGTCCCAGTGGGCAAGGGGAGGGAGAGTGGACTGGAAACTCAAAGTGGCAGTGCGAATGCCAGTTCCACTTTTCTGCCTGGGGGAGGGTGTTCTGAGTCTCAACTGGGTTCCTCCAGGGTAGTAAACTTCCCTGTTGGCAGCTCTCACTCGCGGTCACTCGTGGAGTGAGAGAATAGGTCCTCAGTTTATCGGTGGCCTGTAGGAGACTCAGAGGAGCAGTTGAAGAGGAAACAAAGGAAAAGCACACCTTTCTTGGGGGAGGGGGATGGGCGCTATTCCTTTGGAGAGATTTATGTACCTGTGGATTGTCCTCTAGGAGTCTCTGTCCGTCTCAGAAGAGGTGTCCTGCCGGTATCACTCTTCTCTCTCAGCTGGGCTCCCAGTTTTCGACTTTGTTGGGTGTTTCTCCGGACTTTATCCTTTCTTCTGAACAGGAGCTTCTGTCGGAGACTGGTGCCTGTCGGCCATCTTGACCACTCCCTCAGCTATTTCTTTTCTCAGGGTTTCATAGTTCTCATTCCAGAGATCTTTCACATCTTTTGTTAGATAAATTCCCAAATATTTAATCTTCTTTGGTACTAGTGTAAAAGGGATAAAGACCTTGACTATATTTTCAGCTTGACTATTGTTGATATATATAAAAACTACTTATTTGTAAGTATTGATTTTGTATCTTGAGACATTGCTATATTCTTTGATCTTTCTAAGAGCTTTGTAGTTGAGTCGCTGGGGTTTTCAGCGTATAAAATCATGTCATCCATGAAAAGACAACATTTGACCTCCTCTGACCACATTAGTTGATCTCCTTCTCTTGCCTGATTGCAATGACTAGGAATTTCATTACTATGTTGGATAGCAGTGGTGACAATGGGTATTCAGATCTGAGTGGAAATGTTTTCAATTTTACTCTGTTCAATATGACACTGGCTGTGGGTTTGCTGTAGATGCCCTTATCAGTTTAAGAAATGTCACATCAAAGCCTATTTTCTTTTTTTTAAAATTAAATCATAGCTGTGTACGTTAATGCAGTTATGGGGTACAATGTGCTGGTTTTATATACAATTTGAAATATTTTCATAAAACTGGTTAACATAGCCTTCATGTAATTTTCTTAGTTATGGTATTAAGACATTTATATTCTAAATTTAGTAAGTTTCATATGTACCCTTGTACGATGCACTGTAGGTGTAGTCCCACCAATTACCCTTCCTCCACCCATCCTCTCCCTCCCCTCCCTTTTCCCTTTCCTTATATTTTTGGGCTATAATTGGGTTATAGCTTTCATTTGAAAGCTATAAATTAGTTTCATAGTAGGGCTGAGTACATTGGATACCTTTTCTTCCATTCTTGAGATACTTTGCTAAGAAGAATATGCTCCAGTTCCATCCATGTAAACATGAAAGAACTAAAGTCTCCATCTTTCTTTAAGGCTGTATAATATTTCATGGTGTACATATGCCACAATTTATTGATCCATTCATAGGTCGATGGGCACTTGGACTTTTTCCATGACTTAGCAAGTATGAATTGGGCTGCAATAAACATTCTGATACAAATATCTTTGTTATAGTGTGACTTTTGGTTTTTTGGATATATACCTAGGAGAGGAATTGTATGATTGAATGGCAGGTCTATTTTTAGATACCTAAGTGTTCTCCAAACATCTTCACAAAAGGAACGTATTAGTTTGCATTCCCACCAGCAATGTAGAAGTGGTCCTTTTTCTCCACATTCATGCCAACATTTCTGGTTTGGGGATTTCATGATATTGGCTAATCTTACTGGAGTTAGATGATATCTAAAAGTAGCTCTGATGATTAGGGTGATGAGAATTTTTTCATATGTCCATAGGCCATGTGCCTGTCTTCTTCAGAGGAGTTTGTCTCTCTTGCCCATCCTGATATGGGATTACTTGTTCTTTAGGTCTTGAAAAAATAATACTTCATTTTATATGGAATCAAAAAAAACCATCGAATAACGAAGACATTACTCAGAAATAAAAACAAAGCAGGAAGAATCATGCTACTAGACCTCAGGCTATACTATGTATCAATAGTGATCAAAACAGCATGGTACTGGCACAAAAATAGAGAGGTAGATGTATGGAACAGAATAGAGAACCAAGAGATGAACCCAGC
>NW_003854344.1:0-1361 GCF_000181295.1 Otolemur garnettii
CCAATGAGAGGGAAGGGAGGGAAGGCTGGGCTAGGTCTTCGTAGTGAGCGCGGTGGAACGGCTCAATGGTGTCCCTACTCTCACCCAGGACTAGCTACATGATTTGCAGTTCCAGTGTAAAATAAAAAAGTGGGAGCCTTTTTTGTTAAAGTTATTGAGAATTTCAGGATGGCAACAGCAGGGTATTAAACCAAATGAGAGGCCCTTCTAAGGGGCGGCTCTGTGCAGCTGCCCTTCCTCCACCCAATCTGAGACCCTATCAATCACCATCTTCCATCTCCAGCACCACATGCTCAACTCCACCATGGGCAGGGGATTTTTAAGATCTGATGATACATGGGGTGTTTCAACTCACATAACAATGCCCTGTGTGTGCAGTGGCCCTCCCTCAACTGAGGCACCAGGTTTCTACCTGGCTGGGAACTAGAGCAAATGGGCAAACCAGGGTGATTGCAGGGGTGGGGGGTGGGGGCAGAGAACAACCATACTCCAGGGCATTAACATAATAACTAGGATAACATAATAATTAGGAAACCTAGGAACCTGGGTCATAACCTTCAAAGACCAACCTCCCCTGCCCCATTTCTTGGAATAAGAAAATCACTATTGGCTGGGCACCCATAGCACAGGGGTTATGGCACCAGCCACACACACTAAGGCTGGAGGGTTCAAACCCGGCCTGGGCCAGCTAAACAACAATGACAACTGCAACAAAAAATAGCCGGGTGTTGTGGCGGGTACCTGTAGTCCCAGCTGCTTGGGAGGCTGAGGCAAGAGAATGGCTTAAGCCCAAGAGTTTAAGGTTGCTGTGAGCTGTGACACCATTGCACTCTACCCAAGGGGACACCTTGAGACTCTGTCTCAAAAGAGAAAAAAAAAGAAAGAAAGAAAAGAAAATCACTATTACACTGCTCCCCAACTCAGCTGTGGTGAAGTTTTAATTCCAGAGGCCTAAATGACCCAATTACCAAGCACTCCCAGGAGTCACGGAGGTAGTGGCCCAGCCTGGACACCCACTCCAGGGACTACAGGGTGGGCCAATAGAGTGGAGGAGGGCTTGGCGAGAGCAAGTTGGGGTGGGGGACCTGCAGTCCCTAGTGACTCCTGCACGTACGTACTCCCTCACTGGGCCAGAGTACCTTCAACTCCTGCTGCAGGAGCCTTAGGCCCCTCCCTGTACCTACCTGCTCTGTGAGCTTGGCCAGATCTTCCTGCAGCCCTTGCACCGTAGACCTCAGAAAATGTGACTGGATACAGTAATCAAGGCTAATGAAAAATGTCAATTCTTTGAAATTCTCACTTTACTCAACCGTGGTAAGTTCCTCATTCACTCCATGATCATCAAGCTCACTTCATAGACC
>NW_003854344.1:2396-3320 GCF_000181295.1 Otolemur garnettii
CTATTTTTTAGAGACAAGGTCTTGTTCTGGTTCAGGCTGGTCTAGAACCTGTGAGCTCAGGCAATCTGCTCACCTCAGCCTCCCAAATGCTGGGATTACAGGCATGAGCCACTGAGCCCAGCCTGCTACTACCCAAATTATGAAATAGAACATTGGCCAAGCATGGTGGTTCACACAGTAATCCTAGCCCTCAGGGAGGCCAAGGTAGGAGAATCGCTTGAGCTCAGGACTTCGAGAGGAGCTGAGCAAGAGTGAAATCTCATCTCTATTAAAAATAGAAAAATTAGCCAGGTGTTGTGGTGGGTGCCTGTAGTCCCAGCTACTTGAGAGGCTGAGAGGCAGGAGAGTCACTTAAGTCCAGGTGTTTGAGGCTGCTGTGGACTAGGGTGGACTAGGCACTAGTGCTGGGGCACAGCTTCCCAAGGGGAGTACTTCAAAGGTGACCACAGTGTTATTCACCAGTGAGGTATGTTGCAATTTTTCTAGGATGAGTTTGTGAACTGAATTGCCTGACTGCCTTTGCATTCTTAAGTAACATAGTGTTTAATTCTGCTTAGTCTTGACCTTTACCTAATGGATTTGTACTGTATACAGTTATGTAATTTGTTTCTTTCAGATTGTTTTTGCAGCACAGTCCATGTTGCTGAATGAAGCAATTCTTTCTTCCTTTTCAAACCTTTATGGTATTTAATTTTTTAAAATTCATTCTTCTGTTGATTGATAATTGGGTTGTTTCCTGTTTGTAGATATTGTAATAGCCACAATGCTGCTATGAACAGGGCACGTGCAAATGTTTATTGTCTAGCATATATACCTACGAGTGGAATTACTGCGTCGTAGGGTGTAATTCCTATGGCCAACTTGATCTGGTTATGGCTGATTGTTTTCCCAGTTTACGCTCCTATTAACAATTGGTAAGAGTTG
>NW_003854345.1:0-751 GCF_000181295.1 Otolemur garnettii
CAAGTAAACTAAGGTAGTCAAAGAATAATACAATCTTTATCACAGACTCATTTTCGAACTTAAATTAGAACTTTAAGATGAACAATTACTTTATGTACCACTAAGAAAAATAAGCTGCCAATTAAACTATTAAAAAGCTACCAAATATTGGATGCATTCCTATTTCCAAGATTAAAATAACTCCCAATGGCTGAATAAAATGTGGTTTATCCACACAAGTGAAATATTATTTGGCAATAAAATGAAATGCAGCACTATACATGATATAACATGGATGAAGCCTAAAAACATTAGGCTAAGTGAAAGCAGCCAATCATAAAAGACCACATAGTACATGATTCCATTTATATAAAATGGCCAGAACAACAGGCAAATCTATATAGACAGAAAGTAAATTACTGATTGCCAGGGGCTGAGGGTCTCAAGGGGAAAGGGGAGTGTATGCTAATGAATACAACATTTGTTTTTAAGTGACAAAAATGTTCTAAAATTGATATGGCCATAGACACACTCAGTGAATCTACTAAACACTGATGAGTTTAAATGGGTGAATTGGATAGTATGGGAATTACCTCTCAATAAAGCTGTCATTTAAAAAATGGCAGTTATTACTAAAACTATTATGATACATTAAGAGGGTGGGGATGGAGGAGAACTCTAATCCAAAGGCAGTCACCCTGCTTGGCAGCCATAGCTCAGTGGTTAGGGCACCGGCCACTTGCACCCGGGCTGGTGGGTTCAAAGCCAGTCC
>NW_003854345.1:2012-3318 GCF_000181295.1 Otolemur garnettii
CTTGGGAGGCTGAGGCAAGAGAAAGCCCAAGAGTTTGAGGTTGCTATGAGCTAAGATACCAGGGCACTCTACCGAGGGTGACCAGATGAGACTATCTCAAAAATAAATAAATAAAAGGTTAATAAAAAGTTGGACAAAATATACCTATAACTGAACAAATGGCCAAATTACACTAAATTTTTAAGGCATACATTTAAAGTTTTTAAAGAGTAAGTATTGCAATATCCTAAACAACATATTAACAAGTTGAATTAAAAATTAATGTTTAAGTAATATACTTTGGTCAAAATTAAATCCAATTTATGTGAGAATTAGTTACTATTTTCCTTAATTGCATCCTCATTTATAAGTGAAATATGTTTGTAATTTCCCCTTTTTAATAATATATTTTCTCCAATTTTAATATCAGGTGTATCCAGATTAAGTAAAATGATTTTGAAGTATTTCTTCCTTTTCTATAAGATTTAGCATGATCTGTTTTTTTGAAATTATCTTTTACTTTTATTTATAAATATTAGTTGCCTATTTTTTGAGACTTTGGGAAAAAAAAATAAGTAGTTAACTGATGACTCCATACGGAACCTCAGAGTCAAAGCATTCTATAACAGACATACTCTTATTTGACAATGTGAATGTTATTTTTCTTTCATTATTATTATTATTATTGCTTAATATTTCGATGTAGCAATTGTCTGATTTCTTTTCTTCGAATGTATTTATCTTCATTCGTTCTTTATGGTTTTTTTTGTTTCTAGTCCTTATCTTAGACATTGTTATCGTTATTAAGTTTTAAGCCTTTTTAATTTTGTGAAGGCAAAAAATGGAAACCTAACAAACATGTAAAAAAAAAAAAAAAGAAGTTTCCCACTAAAAAAAGTATTAATTCATATAATTTAACCAGATGTGTTATTTCATGTTCTGTTCAGTAACTGTAAAATATCCTTACCACAGGAATGACATGAGTGACACCATCTCCACTGTCTATTACCGTACCAGTCAACGTCCGTTCTCCTACTTGTCTTGAGGTCCAGGATGCAGCTAAGGCAAGGACGGCCTTGAATAAAAAGAAATTAAGACAGGCAAAAAAGTTAATAGCAAACACTATTTTACTTGAGTATTTTATTTAATTTTAAATATATTATCTGGGGAAAGAAAATATGTGAAATTAATTTTGTATTATGCAATAAAATTGTTCACTCCCTATACTTTATTAAGACAAGTATATAACAGGGTTGTATTTGCTTTCAGAAGCATATTTAAAATTTTTATGTGTTTTTATGAGGGCTAGTTTTCTTCTAAAGCCCAA
>NW_003854346.1:0-3316 GCF_000181295.1 Otolemur garnettii
AAAAAAAAAAAAAAAAAAAAGAACCTCCAATAAATAAATGGGAAAGTATTTGAAGAGACCTTCCACTAAAGAAAGTGTACAAGGGTCAAGTAAGCACATGAAAAGGTGATTAACATCACTGACCATGAGGGAAAGGTAAATGAAAACTACAAGGAGATTCTATTACCAAAATTCAGAAGACTGACTATACCAAGCAGTGCCAAGTTTCTGCAGGCTGAAACTTTCGTACTGCTGCTGAACAATGAAAGCAGTACAACCACCTGGAAACCATTTGGGAGTTCTTAAATTATTAATCTTAAATGCATCATGTCTATCCAGGCTTTATACTGCTAAGTATTTACACTAAAGAAAGCATATTTCCATGAAAAGATATATTCAGAACTGCTCATAGCAGCTTCATTTAGAAGAGCCCCAAATTGGAAACTATTCAAATATCCAGCAAAAACTGGATAAATATTACAATTCCTGGTGTAGCCATGTGCCAAAATACTAATCAGCAACCAAAACGGAAGAAATAACTAATGTAGGTAAAAAAAAAAAAAATGGATTAATCTAAAAATTAATGAGGTAAATTTTAGAATCTGGATACAGCTAAATAAGAAAAATACACAAAAACGGCCCACACAATTCCATTTCAATGAATTTCTTAAAAATGAAAACTACTCTATGGTGACAGAAATGCTGTGTTTTCCAGGCACCAGGGCAATGGTGATGATAGGAGTCAGGGCATTGAAGAGTTTAAAATGTCACCTCTTGGTAACTAACAGTAATGAAATTGAAGCCCATCCCTTCATTCTAAGGTATGTGCCTGGGTGTCATTTATAATGAATTATATAATTATTACTTAGAAAATACAGAATTCTTGTATCTGACTTTTTCACATTTTTAACTAACACTTCACAGATTCCTGGCTACCAGAAATATTTCATTAGAAAGGATAAAAAAGGGGTGACCATTGAAGAATACATATAGCGATTTCAAAATAGTAGGAAGACCTTCCAACCAGTCATACAGTTCGAGACCCATCTGACAGATACCTTGGAATCTCTGACTGTTATTCAACCAAGTCTTTTTACGATTGTGGTCTCAGCAATCCTGTGACGAGCTTTCTCACCCTATTTTACAGAGGGGGAGGCTGGGCACAGACAGAGTCATTACCTCTTTCATTCCCCGCGCCCGCCCTTCCACGGAAAGTAACTTCTGGACGCCCTGGGGCAGGACGCCACTCTCACTGTGTCCAGGAGAGTGCCACGTCTCTCCGTCCTGAGCCTGCGGGAGGCCGAACCCCAAAGCGGGAACCAGGAGACCTGCACCTTGGATCCGTCGGTCTCCGTATACCCCAGGGCGTTTCTGCCCCCGCCGCGGGGCACCCGCACCCGCAGTTGAGTCCCACACATCTCAAAGCAGGACCCTGCTCTTCCTGCCAACTCTTTTTCCTTTCTATGAAAAAGTCGTCACTGTCGACGTAATGACGTCAGGTTCCCATGGCGACTGGTAGGAAAAAATATTAACAATCGCAAAACACATCAGATGTCTATAGCAACTGTGATGCGCAGGCTGCTTCTCCATACGTGAAAAATCTCTGGACATCCCTAAGAACTGAGTGGTGAGGTTGGAAGGAGAAACTGGGGTTACCCAGCCCGGACCATCTCCCTTCAAAACTCTCCATAGTAAACTGCCCTTCAGGGGCCCTTGTTCTTCTCTGCCCTGGGGCAGGGTGGGGCTCGTCTTAGGATAGGCCCATGTTCCACTCTCCTTTCTGGGTCTCACCGGCTCCCCAAGTATTCTTATGGTCCCTGGTTCTCAGTGCTTACATCTTTAAAGGGCCCCCACAGTACCTTCCTGCTCCTAGGCTTACCTGGAAAATATGACAGAAGAAGAACATTACATTGACCTCATTCATTTATTATAAAGGTGAGACTGAAGAATGGGGCTAAGATCTGTTGGCCCGTGGGCTTCCTATAAATAATCCCAAAATGGAAGAGACTTCTCCACCCAGCAGTGCTGCCCCAGGAGAGTCACAAACGCCAAGGACTTCAATGCATATCTAGCTGTTGTCTGCTGGAGGAGTTTTGTATCTGTGTGTCCAAGGAAAGTGGCTTCCTTGCCAAGGGCTATCCCTATAGCAGAGAGAGTTTTTCAGGACACGTTTTGTGAGAAACACTTCCAAAATCCACCTTGCCCTGTTTGCACACTAATCAAGCAACATGCTGAACCTATGACTTCCACATGGTTCCGGGAGGTATTTGTAGAAGTGGAGGCTCATTTTATGGAGGAGTTTTTTAATTAGTGTCCAAATTCTAAGAGTAGGTTCAAAATTGTTTATCACAAAAATTTTTCTTGGAAATCCGTTCAGGATGGAATTGAGGAAATGTAGAGAAATCAATGCCCACATATAATCTCATACAGAGAATATATTCCAAATTATAACAAAACTCAGTTAATGCTTTGATGGGGTTCATGCTCCCCCAAAATATGGGACTTTGACATTAAGAAAAGAGGAGAAAGAGGAAGGTCAATCTCACTTTCCCCATCCCAGGTCCACTGGATGACTCTGTAAACACAGAGGAAGCGCCCACATTTATATACTATGTGGATCTGTGTGAGCATATTTTCTTTCCTGTTATCATATTTCCAGAAGCTCTCTAGGGCACAGTTGTGCTTTGAGGGTTATGTAGTTTAGGATTAAGATTTTTCCAGGAGCAGAAGCTAGGAAGTGGGTTTGGAAAAAAACTAATACTTCGAGGGCCTGCTACTGGCCAGACACTGGTAGGCACTTTCTGTACTGCTTCTCTAACTCCTTGCAGTGGTTCTGCAAGTTAGGTATCAGTATTGCCAGTGAAACCTCATTCCTTCCCAAAGGCAGCCTCTACTAGGGCTCAGAGGGGCTAAATGCAATTTCCAAGGGCACATGCCTGGTAAGAGGCAGCATGGTTATTCTAATTTAGGGTTCTAATACTCCAAAGCTGGACTCTGACCCTGACATTTGCCCTGCTCTGGAGCAGGTTATCTCAATCTTGGCATTATTGCCATTTTGAGCCAGAAAACTCTTTGTTGTGGGGGTTGTCCTAGGCGTGGAATTTTACCAGCACTCTAGGCCTCTAGTTATGAGATTCCAGTAGCACCCTACTTGTAACTACCAAAACTGTCTCCAGGCATTTCCACTTGTTCCTAGAGGTAGGGAGCACAATTGTTCTGCTTGAGAAGCACTGCTTTACATATTTAGGGTAAAGTGAAAGATGTTGATCAAGATCTAACGATAAGGACTATCATCCTACAATTTCCTTCCTTCCGTTTTTTTTTTTTTTTTTTTTTT
>NW_003854347.1:0-3316 GCF_000181295.1 Otolemur garnettii
ACATTGCAGGGAACACAGGACAGAATGGAAGTGGGATCACAGGGAGATGCTAAAAACAATACAAGGGAGAAGTTAGTGCACAGTTTTCAGAGAAATCTTAAATTGTTTAAATATTGATAATTGAAAAACGTTCACTTCCAAGATTTTTTTAAGAATAAGAACTATCTGGATATGTCCTCATGATAAACTTACACATGCCTAAAATAAAATTGATTATGTTTCACAAACAAAACTATCTAACCCAGTCCTATTTATAAATTTTCCTCCAAGTCGTCTATTTGTATCAGTCTCCAAATATTTTTCAATATGCCAGAAGTAATACAAATAAAAAGAAGTCATTTACAAATATCTCTAGTGCCAGGTATGGTGGTGGGCACCTGTAGTCCCAGCTACAGGGGAGGATGAGATGAGAGGGTGGCATAGGCCCAGAAATAAGAGACCAGCCTGGGCAACATCGTCAGAACTCATCAAAAAATAAATAAACATGTGTGTGTGTTTGTATCGTTAAATGTGTGGAATTTAGCTCTTAATGTGGACACTTCCTCATCATGTCCGCAGAAAACTGGGCCACCCAATAAGAAAATCAAGGGACTGAGGAAACTTGAAATTATAGTTGACTAATACAGTTGAAAAAGTTGGGTGTGCTAATAGAAGAGAAGAATAGTGAGACAAATTGGAGTTATATTCAGAGGAATTTTTTTTTAAATCTTATAGTTTGGGAAACAGGCTTCCCATATATAAAAAGAGTATTACTTTTGTTTGTTTGCTTTTTCTTTTTATTGAGACAGAGTCTGACTATGTCACCCTTGGTAGAGTGCTGTGGCATCACAGCTTACAACCATCACAGCTCATAGCAACCTCAAACTCTTGGGTTTACATGATTCTCTTGCCTCAGCCTCCCAAGTAACTGGGACTACAGGTGCCCATCACATGGCCAGGCTTCTTTTTTTTTTTTTTTTGTAGTTTTTATTTTTAGCAGTCTCAGGCTGGATTCAAACCCCCAGCCCCGGTGTAGGTGGCCAGCACCCTGACCACTGAGCACAGGCCATAAGAAGAATATGACTACTTTTGATGTTTGACAGCTGTAAGCGTTGAATCCTCACCCCTCCTCTTGCCCCTTCTCCCCACATCCACATGCTCAAAGAAGCCCACCTGCTCCCTCCTTCGGCACAAGCAGGAAGTCTGAGCCACACAAACCCTGGTCTGCACACGGGAATCCTCAGCCAGCCCCTTCCCTGACCAGCACAGAAAACTCATGCCAGTGCCCTTTCCCTGCTGTCTCAGGCCCTTTATGGTCATGATTGGGAGTTACTCTGCTCTGCACAGAAAGCAGCATTATGTAAGTCATAAAATTTTGAAATCCTATGGGGGCCGTGTGTGGCATCATCAAACTCAACATCTGAACCAGAATTTGGTGTAAAAGAAAGATCATTCGATGTTTCTGTCTGGTGACAACCACAGCCCTGTAACTCCAGATGGAAAAGGTTAGCTGGGACCAAAAAGGAGAAGGGACAAGAAAAAAAACTGTTACATTTGGCAGAATGGGAGAGGGCACAAGGCGGGATCCCACCTAATGTGCCCACCGTGAGGGTGTGTACCATGCCCATGCCCCTGAGTGAGGGGCTCTGCTACAAACACAAGGTTACCTTGGAAGTGAGAACAATGTAACCTAACAATTGTACCCTCATATTAATTTGATTCAATTAAAAGAAAAGAAAAGAAAAGAAAAAAACTATTCTGTTCAACCTGTGGGAAAAACTCCCAACAGTGATATTATGGACTTCTCTGAGAGGATGAGGTCCCCGTTACTAGGTGGAATCAAGCAGAATCCAGGCAATCACAGGTCACGAAGCTGAGATCAACTACAGGAAAAGTTGAGCCAATAATTTCTGCTTGAAATATAAATTAAGTACACAAAATCTTACCCCGTGGGCAGTGCCTGTGGCTCAGTAAGTAGGGCACCAGCCCCATGTACTGAGGGTAGCGGGTTCGAGCCCAGCCCCAGCCAAACTACAAACAAAAAATAGCCAGACGTTGTGGCAGGCACCTGTGGTCCCAGTTACTTAGGAGGCTGAGGCAAGAAAATCACCTGAGCCCAAGAGTTGGAGGTTGCTGTGAGCTGTGATGCCACAGCACTCCACTGAGAGTGATAAAGTGAGACTCTGTTGCTTAAAAAAAAAAATCTTACCGCATCTATGTCAAATCTCTCCTCCCCCCCATTCCTAGTTATTATGTATCAAAAGCCAAAAAAATGCACACTAACATTCCATTTCCAGAAATTTATTCTAAGGAAGAAACTAGATCATGCAAATATTTGCAATAATTGCATTTTATATAAATTGAAACAAAAATACAATAGAAAACAGCCTATGTGGATGATAATATAACATTGGCTTAAAAACACATTGTCAGTTCAGCATAGAGAAGCATAGTGTAAGATAATAACTTCTCCAAGAGAATTTAAATATATCATCTCAGCACCCATAGGTCAGTGGTTAGGGCCCCAGCCATATGTACTGGGCCTGGTGGGTTTGAACCAGCAGAGGCCTGCTACACAATAAGAACAACGACCAAAAAACAACCAGGCATTGTGGCAGGCACCTGTAGTCCCAGCTACTGGGAGGCTGAGGCCAGAGAATTGCTTAACCCTGAGAGTTTAAGGTTGCTGTGAGCCAGGGCACTCTACCAAAGGCAACAAAGTAAGACTCTGTCTCAAAAAAAAATAAATAAGAATATTTAAATATAGAGATTGTAAAGACACATACTTTTTTTTTTTTTGACAGAGACTCAAGCTATCACCCTGGGTAGAGTGCTGTGGCATCACAGCTCATAGCAACCCCCAACTCCAGAGCTCAAGCAATTCTCTTGCCTCCACCTCCCAAGTATCTGGGACTACAGGCATCTGCCACAGTGCCTGGCTATTTTTTGGTTGCAGCCGTCATTGTTGTTTAGTGGGCCTGGGCTGGATTCGAACCCGCCAGCTCAGTTGTATGTGGCTGGCACCTTAGCCACTTGAGCCACAGGCTCTGAGCCAAGACACATACATCTTATGATCCTGATTACTGCCACCCCACTTGGTCTCTCACCCACCCCTTCCTTCCCATCCTGCCTGTGCACTCACACCGCGCTGCACTGCAGAGATCACAGCTGCCTTAGCTCCCTCTTCACATGCACACTCCTCCACGGGAGCCAAATTACAGCCTCCCACACTGGAAGATTTCGGCAGCCCCTGCGTTGTTTCTCAAGTAGGTACTAGAAAAGTTAACTTTATTTTTCAAGTTCTGAGGCCGTGGATGACTACCTAAATCCATGTTCT
>NW_003854348.1:0-3315 GCF_000181295.1 Otolemur garnettii
ACATTGCAGGGAACACAGGACAGAATGGAAGTGGGATCACAGGGAGATGCTAAAAACAATACAAGGGAGAAGTTAGTGCACAGTTTTCAGAGAAATCTTAAATTGTTTAAATATTGATAATTGAAAAACGTTCACTTCCAAGATTTTTTTAAGAATAAGAACTATCTGGATATGTCCTCATGATAAACTTACACATGCCTAAAATAAAATTGATTATGTTTCACAAACAAAACTATCTAACCCAGTCCTATTTATAAATTTTCCTCCAAGTCGTCTATTTGTATCAGTCTCCAAATATTTTTCAATATGCCAGAAGTAATACAAATAAAAAGAAGTCATTTACAAATATCTCTAGTGCCAGGTATGGTGGTGGGCACCTGTAGTCCCAGCTACAGGGGAGGATGAGATGAGAGGGTGGCATAGGCCCAGAAATAAGAGACCAGCCTGGGCAACATCGTCAGAACTCATCAAAAAATAAATAAACATGTGTGTGTGTTTGTATCGTTAAATGTGTGGAATTTAGCTCTTAATGTGGACACTTCCTCATCATGTCCGCAGAAAACTGGGCCACCCAATAAGAAAATCAAGGGACTGAGGAAACTTGAAATTATAGTTGACTAATACAGTTGAAAAAGTTGGGTGTGCTAATAGAAGAGAAGAATAGTGAGACAAATTGGAGTTATATTCAGAGGAATTTTTTTTTAAATCTTATAGTTTGGGAAACAGGCTTCCCATATATAAAAAGAGTATTACTTTTGTTTGTTTGCTTTTTCTTTTTATTGAGACAGAGTCTGACTATGTCACCCTTGGTAGAGTGCTGTGGCATCACAGCTTACAACCATCACAGCTCATAGCAACCTCAAACTCTTGGGTTTACATGATTCTCTTGCCTCAGCCTCCCAAGTAACTGGGACTACAGGTGCCCATCACATGGCCAGGCTTCTTTTTTTTTTTTTTTGTAGTTTTTATTTTTAGCAGTCTCAGGCTGGATTCAAACCCCCAGCCCCGGTGTAGGTGGCCAGCACCCTGACCACTGAGCACAGGCCATAAGAAGAATATGACTACTTTTGATGTTTGACAGCTGTAAGCGTTGAATCCTCACCCCTCCTCTTGCCCCTTCTCCCCACATCCACATGCTCAAAGAAGCCCACCTGCTCCCTCCTTCGGCACAAGCAGGAAGTCTGAGCCACACAAACCCTGGTCTGCACACGGGAATCCTCAGCCAGCCCCTTCCCTGACCAGCACAGAAAACTCATGCCAGTGCCCTTTCCCTGCTGTCTCAGGCCCTTTATGGTCATGATTGGGAGTTACTCTGCTCTGCACAGAAAGCAGCATTATGTAAGTCATAAAATTTTGAAATCCTATGGGGGCCGTGTGTGGCATCATCAAACTCAACATCTGAACCAGAATTTGGTGTAAAAGAAAGATCATTCGATGTTTCTGTCTGGTGACAACCACAGCCCTGTAACTCCAGATGGAAAAGGTTAGCTGGGACCAAAAAGGAGAAGGGACAAGAAAAAAAACTGTTACATTTGGCAGAATGGGAGAGGGCACAAGGCGGGATCCCACCTAATGTGCCCACCGTGAGGGTGTGTACCATGCCCATGCCCCTGAGTGAGGGGCTCTGCTACAAACACAAGGTTACCTTGGAAGTGAGAACAATGTAACCTAACAATTGTACCCTCATATTAATTTGATTCAATTAAAAGAAAAGAAAAGAAAAGAAAAAAACTATTCTGTTCAACCTGTGGGAAAAACTCCCAACAGTGATATTATGGACTTCTCTGAGAGGATGAGGTCCCCGTTACTAGGTGGAATCAAGCAGAATCCAGGCAATCACAGGTCACGAAGCTGAGATCAACTACAGGAAAAGTTGAGCCAATAATTTCTGCTTGAAATATAAATTAAGTACACAAAATCTTACCCCGTGGGCAGTGCCTGTGGCTCAGTAAGTAGGGCACCAGCCCCATGTACTGAGGGTAGCGGGTTCGAGCCCAGCCCCAGCCAAACTACAAACAAAAAATAGCCAGACGTTGTGGCAGGCACCTGTGGTCCCAGTTACTTAGGAGGCTGAGGCAAGAAAATCACCTGAGCCCAAGAGTTGGAGGTTGCTGTGAGCTGTGATGCCACAGCACTCCACTGAGAGTGATAAAGTGAGACTCTGTTGCTTAAAAAAAAAAATCTTACCGCATCTATGTCAAATCTCTCCTCCCCCCCATTCCTAGTTATTATGTATCAAAAGCCAAAAAAATGCACACTAACATTCCATTTCCAGAAATTTATTCTAAGGAAGAAACTAGATCATGCAAATATTTGCAATAATTGCATTTTATATAAATTGAAACAAAAATACAATAGAAAACAGCCTATGTGGATGATAATATAACATTGGCTTAAAAACACATTGTCAGTTCAGCATAGAGAAGCATAGTGTAAGATAATAACTTCTCCAAGAGAATTTAAATATATCATCTCAGCACCCATAGGTCAGTGGTTAGGGCCCCAGCCATATGTACTGGGCCTGGTGGGTTTGAACCAGCAGAGGCCTGCTACACAATAAGAACAACGACCAAAAAACAACCAGGCATTGTGGCAGGCACCTGTAGTCCCAGCTACTGGGAGGCTGAGGCCAGAGAATTGCTTAACCCTGAGAGTTTAAGGTTGCTGTGAGCCAGGGCACTCTACCAAAGGCAACAAAGTAAGACTCTGTCTCAAAAAAAAATAAATAAGAATATTTAAATATAGAGATTGTAAAGACACATACTTTTTTTTTTTTTGACAGAGACTCAAGCTATCACCCTGGGTAGAGTGCTGTGGCATCACAGCTCATAGCAACCCCCAACTCCAGAGCTCAAGCAATTCTCTTGCCTCCACCTCCCAAGTATCTGGGACTACAGGCATCTGCCACAGTGCCTGGCTATTTTTTGGTTGCAGCCGTCATTGTTGTTTAGTGGGCCTGGGCTGGATTCGAACCCGCCAGCTCAGTTGTATGTGGCTGGCACCTTAGCCACTTGAGCCACAGGCTCTGAGCCAAGACACATACATCTTATGATCCTGATTACTGCCACCCCACTTGGTCTCTCACCCACCCCTTCCTTCCCATCCTGCCTGTGCACTCACACCGCGCTGCACTGCAGAGATCACAGCTGCCTTAGCTCCCTCTTCACATGCACACTCCTCCACGGGAGCCAAATTACAGCCTCCCACACTGGAAGATTTCGGCAGCCCCTGCGTTGTTTCTCAAGTAGGTACTAGAAAAGTTAACTTTATTTTTCAAGTTCTGAGGCCGTGGATGACTACCTAAATCCATGTTCT
>NW_003854349.1:0-1052 GCF_000181295.1 Otolemur garnettii
TTTTTTTTCTCACATTCTGTAGGTTATCTGTTCATTCTGTTGGTTATTTCTGTTACTGTGCAGAAGCTTTTTGGTTTCATTAAGTCTCATTTATCTATTTGTGTTTGTTCTTAATGAAGCTTAAGATTATTTTCTCTAGATCTGTGAAATATGATATTGATATTTTGATAGGGATTACATTGAGTTGCAAATATTAATAACTTGGGGCAGTGTGGACTTTTAGTGATGTTGAATCTACCAATCCATGAACAGGAGATGTTTTTCATTTTCTGTGTCATCTGTGATTTCTTTTAACAGTGTTTTGTAGTTTTCCTTGTAGAAATCTTTAACCCTTTTGGTTAAAGTATATTTGTAGGCATTTTATTTTCTTTGTAGCTATTGTGAATGATATCGAATGCTTGATTTGACTCTCTGACTATTGTAAGTATATAGAAATTTCATGATTTGTGTACATTTATTTTATAATCGAGACCTTGCTGAACTTATTTATCAATTCAATTCTAGGAGTCTTTTGGTGAAGTTTTTAGGATTTTCTAGAGACCAGATTATATCTTCAGTAAACAGGGATAGTTCTACCTCCTCTTTCCTGATCTGGCTGCCCTCCTGTGCTGGAACCATGATGTGAGCAGCACCAGGGAGGCTGGCAGGCAGGAAGCTCAGAGTCCCTCCACCTTAGTCTGCTGCAGGTCTTTAAGAGGAAAAGTGTGAGCCACTGTCTGTGGAAACCTTGGTGCCGTGGAAGTACCAACAGAGGGGAAGCAGCTATTCCTGAGGGCCTCAGCTCAATTGTCTCTTGGGGCACCTGTGCCGTTTGCCAGCAGTGGGTACTGGAGGGCAGGGGTAGAGTCTGAATGGAGGAAAGCTGGCACTCTGGTCCTCTTTGTCTGTCTTCTCAGAAGGTGATGTGCCTGGACCATCCACGCTCTGGGTTCACATAGTTTCCCCGTGACCCACCAGCCCCTGTGGGTGGGAGTTGGGAAATGTTTGTGTAGGGACCAATGACATGAAAACTGAAGGTCTCAAGCTCCTGGAGGGGACAAAGGCACGTAATG
>NW_003854349.1:1778-3313 GCF_000181295.1 Otolemur garnettii
TCTATCCTTTAATAAGAACAAACATTATTCTTTAAGTTTCTATTTTCTTCTTGACAGAACTATGATAATTTCTATTTTGAGTAGAATTTGTCCATTTCATTTAAGCTGTGGAATTTATTGACACAATGTTGTTCATAATTTTCTTTCATTATCCTTCTACTACCTAGAGAATATGAAATGATCCTCTCCCCGACCCTGACATTTTTTTGAGACACAGTCTCATTCTGTTAACCTGGGTAGAACACCATGACATCACTGTGGCTCCCAACAACCTCGAACTCCTGGAATCAAGTGAAACTCCTACCTCAGCCTCTCCAGTAGCTGGGGCTACAGGCATCTGCCACAATGCCCAGCTAATGATTCTCCTTTTTTATTCCTAATATTGGTATTTTATTTTCTTTCTTAATTTCCTAATAGGAGTACAGATTTATCTATTTTATTAATCTTGTCAAAGAATTAATGTATTAGTTTCCTACTGCTGTCATAATAAATCATCACAAACTTCATGGCTTAAAACAACACACATTTATTTTGTTATAGTTCTGGAAGTCAGAAGTCTAAAATCAGTCTCACTGGACTGAAGTGAAGATGCTAGCAGAGTTGATTCCTCTGGAAGCTCTGAAGTCAGCATCCTTTCTCTTGGCTTTTTTAGTTTCTAGAGCCTGTCTGCATCCTTAGCCTGTGACATTTTCCTGCCTCTTCCAACTTCTTGCTTCTATCATCACATCTCCTTCTATTACTCTGATCATGCTATCTCCCTCTAATAAGGATGCTTATGATTACGTTGGAATATAGCAGGAAACCAACACAGACAGAAGACTCCAGGCACCAGTTGATTAGAGGAAGCGGGTTTATTCCAGCTGGGGGCTACTCAGAACACCAGTGTGTCTCCAAAACCAAGCCCCCCGACTCAATCTCTTGCCTCTCTTTTATCCACTTTTCAAGGCAGGAGTGCACGTGAGGGTCATAAAACAGGGAGAGACATGACATCATCCTCAAGGTTCCGGGCTCAAGGGGAAAGGTCAGATTCACCCTCGTCCTTGAGACCCGTCAGACCACCTGCCCTCAAAGGTGACGGAAGTCCAGGGAAGTTACTAGGTTACAATATAGGCCCTGAGTATGTCAAGGAAGAAACATACAGACAACAGAAATGCCTGCGGCTTGGCTGAGGCCTACACAGGGCGGCTAGGACAGGTTCTTTTAGTTCTGCTTTTACTTTCTTGCCTAAGGAAGACCCGCTTGGATAGAATGCTGCAAAGTCCCTTTTACCATGTACGGTAACACATTCCCAAGTCCTAGACATTAAAACATGGACATCTTTGGAGGACATTATTCATTCCACCACAATTAACTTCTTATTTTATTGTTTTTCTTGATGTTTTGTTCATTTTCTGTTTTACTGATTTCCAATATTGTGTATATTATTGACTTCTTCTTTGCTTTAGATTTAGTGTGCTCTCCTTTTCTAGTTTTTTAAGGTGACAGTTTATATTGAAAGGGCCAGACCGGCTCGGCGCCTATAGCTCAACCGGCTA
>NW_003854350.1:0-3310 GCF_000181295.1 Otolemur garnettii
GCGCCTTCCAGAGTCTTGGATGCCTGCGCCCCTCAGGACATCCCTCCAGGGACCTAAGGTGAGCTCTGGAGGGGAGGGGGTGCACTACCCTCTGGAAATCGTCTAGGAGCTGAGTGGGGGTAACCTGCCTCCTCCTCTCCAGCAGCAGTGGGGATGCCCCATGGTCCTTCCCCAGGGGAGGAAGGTAAGAGCCTGGACATAGATCCCATGCTCTGGAGTAAGTGGGGGCCCTGAGGGGTCTAGCCACAGACAGCAAGTGAGGGGAAGCTGGGTGGTATGGGGGGTTCCGGCTGGAAAGATGCAAGTTCAAAGCTTGGGTCTGCCACTTAACTAGCTGTGTGATGGAGGGCAAGTTGCCTAACCTTCTCGTGCCTCAATTTCCTCAGCTGTGCATTAGGAAAGAGAATCAACATCTCACCAAATGGTTAGGTTAGTTAGGTGAATTCACACAGGCTGGGAACCGAGCCCGGTGTAGAGAGTGTATTCCCCTAATGTTGGAATACACGGTGACTATTTGTTGAATGAATGTCGGGGAGGAGATGCCTGAAGGGGCGTAGATAAAGCAGCGCCCTCTGAATTCTGGTCCCCAATGCAGTGTGTCCCTGTGATAAACATACCAGAGTCACTCTAGGGACCAGGGCAGGATCACATCTGGGTCGGATTACATATTGGCACACACGCACGTCAGTGTCCACGTGACACCATTTACCCATCTGTGCAAGCCACACATCACGTGCCAAGGGCTGAGTCTGGTCACAGGCAGACTTCGGAGGTGGGTGAGAGGCACAAGAATCCAGTCTTGCCCTGGCTCAGGGACACCCCAGCAGCTTGGTGCCTCTTCTTTCCCCAGGAAAGCCCATTCATTCTCTGCTAAAGGAGGCAGGGATGTGTAGCCATGACCGCGGCATTTTTACGAGTTTATAAACAGAGCAGGACTCGGCTGCTCTGAGCTCCAGGCTGTTAATGGACCATCAATTCATGCTTCAGCTCTCTTTATGGGGTGCTGGGCAGGAAGGTGTCACCTCTGGCGGCCTCTGGACAAGAGCAGTGCTACTTACTGCAAAGCTGCGCTTGGCTGCAGTCCCCCGAGCGAGCAAGAAGAGAGAGGGTGAAGTTCTCAGCCTCAGTTGATTCAACTCTAAAATGGGAATAATCATGCCCACCTCTCAGAGGGGCCATAAAGCTGAGATAGAGCAATATGCAATCTGACAGGGAGGGCTGGTGGGTGCTCGGCCTTCAAAACATATCCAGGCACTGACTGCCTCTCCCACCTCCACTGGGACCATGCTGGTCTCAGCCCCCATGATTTCATGCCCAGGTTGCTGGGCGGCCTCCTGCCTGGTCTCCCTGCTTTCACACTTGACCCCCTGCAAGTCTGTTCTCCATGCAGCAGATGGAGGGAATATTTTAAAATGTGAGGCAGATCCTGTTACACCTCTGTTGAACACTCTGCAGCGGGTCCCAGAGTAAAGCCAAAGTCCTCACAAGGCTCTGGCTCTTACTTCTCTGTTACAGCCACTCTGGACTTTTTATTTATTTATTTATTTAGAGACAAAATCTCCTTTGTCATCCTGGTAGGGTGCTGTGGTGTCATAGTACTCAGCAACCTCAAACTCTTGGGCTCTAATGATCCTCTTGCCTCAGCCTCCAGCGTAGCTGAGATTACAGTCACCTGCTACTATGCCCCGCTAGTTTTTAGAGGGAGTTTCTCTCTCTGGCTCAGGCTGGTTGGTCTTGAATTCCTGAGCTCAAGAAATCTACCTGCCTCTGCCTCCCAGACTGCTAGGATTACCGGTATGAGCCACTGCACCTGGCCTTACTCTGGCCCTACTCTGGCCTTCTTGATGTGCTGGAACATGACAGCTCTTTCCTGCCTCAGGGCCTTTGCACAGACTATACCTGCCCCATATGTCTGCTTGCCCCCCACACACCTCTTTTAAGTTTTTGCAAAAATGTCACTTCTCACTGAGGCCCATCCTGAGTACTTTATTAAAATCAAAATTCCCTTGTTTCTCTTTCTACAGCACATAGCCCCTCCTATGTAATTTACTTCCTATTATTTTAATTTTATTCCTATCTCTGCTAGTAAATCAGTTCCACACAGACCTTTGTTTTTGTCACTGCTGTCCCCTAAGTGCTCAGAGCACTGGCCCATAGTAGGTGCTCAATGAACACTTGCTGAAGGCACATATGAAAAGACTCGAGAGTTCTGACTAGAATAGCAGGTGATCAAGAAGTGGTAGCAGCTGTTGTTATGAATCCTGTGAGATGTCACAAAATAATTTGGAGAGAAGCCATGGATCACAATTCTCTGAAGTCAGGTGTCTGTGACAACAGGTTTCTGTGTATACTTAAATAGGCCTGTGTAGGTAGGTGACCATCAGGCAAAAGCATCAGTGATAAAGGAAGGGGAGGCCATGCCAGGGGCTCCAGGCAGGCCCATTTCCCAGTGGTCCATGACTGGCAGCCCATCTTTTCTCTGAAGCATGGAAGTGGCTCAGAGCTGGGAACAGAGAGCAAAACAAGACCCAAAGAATTCGGGAGGCCCCTCCATGGCTGAAGGCATTACAGCCCCCCTATTTGCCACAGAGCTGGATGGCAGAACATCTGGGTTTGTGAAGTCCTGCAACCAGCCTCAATGTTCGCTGGTACCCCAAGGTCTGGGAGGTGCCTTTGAAGAGCTTCACACGCTCGGCCATCTGTCTGTTACTTGTCCACAGCTACGTGCTTAGGAATTAAAGGGCTCTGCTTTGGTCTATGCCTGTCTGATTCCGAAGCTTGTTCTCATCTTGTTGTTTGTATAGATGGGGTAACCAGTACAATGCATGGCCCCAGTGGGGGGTCAGGAATTATTTATGAAGTACCAATAACTGGAGAATGTAGGCTTGTCGGATGTGGCTTTGACTACGTCTAAGGCTCCTCAGGGAAGAAAGTAAAGGCAAAGGACCAGGGATACTTTCCTGAAGCTCCTGGGCTCCAGGGAGCTCAAATGTGGGGAAGGAAGCCCAGCATGTTAAAAACCTTTCTCTGTCCTCCATGTGCTTAGGGAGTTCTGCCTCGAAGTGAAGTCTGGGTGAAAACTCACTTATCTGCACTGGCCCTGGGGGAGAGCTAAAGAGAGAATGAAGATAGCTTTGTGCATCTCATCCCCACTGCAGAGGATCCAAGTCACTTCAGAAGGCAAGAAGCCCAGAGAGGCTCAGCCAGTTTTCTATAGTCACACAGCATAATGGTGATAATGATGATGATGATACTGATGCCTGTTGGAAACCATGATGATGATAATGGTGGTGGTGGTGATGATCATGGT
>NW_003854351.1:0-3306 GCF_000181295.1 Otolemur garnettii
TATCACACATAGCAAGCATTTTGCATAAATATACCAGAAAAATGCCAAAGGGATTATAATGACACAGACAGAGAGGAAGATGACCTATTCTTAGAGACAGATGTACATTGCACCAACACAATGGTAGGAATAATATGGAAAATAATTTCTCCATCTGACCTCCCCCACAGGTGTGAATACACAGAAATGCTGCGATAGTTCCCAGATATGTTCTGGATGGGTCCCAGGTCCCCTCACCCAAAGCCAATCCAGGAGAACTTTGGCTGAAGCTTATTTCAGCGGTCACAAGAAGAGGTTGCAGGGCCACCATGCCACATGGCTGGCCTCGGACAGAGGATGGTCAGTATGTCTTCCTCCACCAGGGCCAATAAGTCACATAAGTAAATTCAAAGTAAGAAGGTGGGCGGTGGCTTTCCCTGAAATACTTGACATAGGCAGTATTGGTAGTAGTTTCAAGAAATGTAGTGAAGCCACAACAAATCTTGCGAAGCATCTTAGGAGGATGACCAGGATCTTCCTCTAGTATTTCCACATACTCATCATCACAGCCCCTAGCAAGAGATGGGAACCTGGGGGAGACAAGATGACAGGCATGAGATTTTGTAAATATCCTTTCTGTCATATAAAACATATAACCTTAACCAATGGATGGACACCAAATCCCAACACCTTTGCTTTGTGAAGTGCCTGGTCAGATGAGAACAAGGTGCGGGAAGTCCATACATTCTACTTAGAGACTCCACCACCCCAGGACCCTTCTCGGCTTCCCTGAACCCTTACAGTCCCCTTGGCCACAAGAGGCTTCCCAGTCTCATGTTTGCACATCCTCATTGGAACCCAGCCTATCACTATGGGATCCCCACAAGGGACTTGCTGTCTCCTCATCAGCTGTCTTTCAAGTCCCCATGTGGCAAATACAGCAACTCATGGTGTCTGTCATGAGGCACAGCTGCTGTGTCACAGTGAGAGGCTGATTCCAGGGTGAGGGTGAGACCTGGTTTCTGCTTCTCTGGCCCCTGGCAGAAGAGACAAGAGGAAGGGAAGCATAGCACCCCCAGCGAAGCCTTGACCCCTTTGAGACAGACAGAAGGGAGAGGGACCCCATCCCCACCCTGTGAGGGACACACAGCAAATGGGGTGCTCTTGGTCCTGGGATGACTCTCCACATCCACTTTCTCCTTCTACATGTCTAGAACTGAACTTTATCCCTCACCCTCACTTAGCCCCGAGCACACCCCTCACTCACAGGACAGAGCCCAGAGCCACTCTGGGCTATAACAAAACAACGGAGGCACATGTCCCAGGACACACTCTGCTTCATTTATAATAACTTTGCCCTTGGCTCAGCCAGAGTCCTTCCTTGGGACCAAGGTCAGTCAGACCCCAAAATCCATCTTTGGAAAGGACAAAGGACAATATGAGCACGTGGTCAGACCTTCCCATCCCTCTGATTGTGGCACAAAGGGGACACAGGAAATGCTTGACACCTTCATTACAGGTTCTTCCTAGACCTCCTCCTCTCCTTGTTTCCCCATCCAGGTCAACTAGGCCACATTCCCTTTTTCAAATCCCCAGGGGCCCAGGGTGGGTAGATGGTCTAAGCCCTGTGTCTCAGGCAGCTGTCTCACTGGTGGCCTTCATCACACAGAGCACCTGAGTGACCTAGTGGGGGCCCCAACCCTGAACAGGCCTGCAGGGGACAGTGGCCTTAGTGTCACTGATTCCATCATTCTCTCATCCACATCATGGTCCATGTTTGGTCTGGTCCCCAGGCTCACTTTAGTGACCTCAGCCTTGACTCAGCCATGCACGGTCCATCCTACATTGGAAATGGCTTCTGAGGATTCATTACCTTAATTATTCTTTCTTTCTTTCTGGGAATTTTTTTTTTTTTTTTGCATTTTTTGGCTGGGGCTGAACTCTCCATCTCCAGTATATGAGGCCACCATCCTACTCCTTTGAGCCATAGGCACCGCCCTCCAGGAAATTCTTTGAAGTAGAAAAAGTGATTCCCATTCCAGCTGATGCACATACAAAGGCAAAGATCATATTACCTTAAATTCAACCTAGAGCTCAATGGTTAGGGCGCCAGCCATATACACCGAGGGAGGCGGGTTCAAACCCAGCCTGGGCCTGCTAAGTAACATTGGCAACTGCAAAAACCACAACAACAAAAGTAACCATGTGTGTGTCAGGCACCTGTTGTCCCAGCTTCTTGGGAGGCTGAGGAAAGAGAATTGCTCAGCCCAAGAGTTAGAGGTTGCTCTGAGCTGTGACGCCATGGCAGTCTACTGAGGGTGATAGAATGACATTCTGTTTCCATAAAAAAAAAAAAAAGAAATTCAACCTAGAGCTTTGTTGTGGGTTGTTTGAGGCACTCCTGAGAGAAAACTACTTTCCCCTGCAGAGAGTCAGGAAGAGCGTTTCCTGGCCATGGAAAAGCTTCTCCTTTGAGAGAATACAGACAGAAAGTCTAGTAGGGGTTGGAGATGCTTCCTGGCAGAGGGGAGAGGAGACAAGGTCAGGACCAGCTAAACTCTGCTGTGTCCAGAAAACTGAACGTGTCATGGATCAGCCCAGGGAAGTTTATAGGGGCAGTGAAGAGAAAGGAACAGAGAGGAAGGGCCAGATGGTAAAGGGTACACAAGGATGACAGGGTGGGCAGCTTTATGCAGAAAACAAGAAGCTTCTGGGGCTTTCAGAAGGAAGCAGGAATGAAGTGGGATAGTATTTCAGATGCCTGGGGCGGATACTGCAGGATGAGCAGGAGGCTAGGAGGGGCCCACTCCCAGGGACAATGGCAACACTAGCAAAATGAAAGGTAAGCACTCACTCCAAGTAAGTAAATACAAGCACGAGTACATTTCCAGGTGGTCCATGTATGGTCCAGGTACACGAAGTTTTTGTTCCGTTCCTGTAGACAATCGTGCCAGATTCACCTACCAAGTTGCCTCCACAATCGTCAGATTCTACAAGACAACAAATGGGGTCCAGGCCCTGCAAGTTCTAGAGCGAACTTCCTAATGTTCCTCCCTCAGGGATCAAAGGCAACACTGAACATCCTCGTTGGGTAGCCCCCCAAACAAGGAAGACTGATTTTAATCATTCAGACCTTTGAAATGACCCCTTCCCCTATTAAACTACCATTGGTAATGAGAAGAAATTAATGACCCATCATTGTAACTTTCCTTTACAGGCACCTTATTGCTGGATTTTGAAGCAGAAAACACAGAACTTTCTCAGTTTGAGTATTTTTCCTATGGGAAACATAGGAAATAGCAAATAGGGAGTACATCTGTGCCAAAG
>NW_003854352.1:0-3306 GCF_000181295.1 Otolemur garnettii
TTTTTTGAATAACACAGTGGCAAAGATCTGTATCTAATCAAGCCTTGCTTCCTGGAAGAGTTTACCAATTCCTGCTCTTATGTCCTTGTTAATGCACTTTCCAAGTTTTAAGGCTTATAAGTTATCCAGGTGATACATAAAGCTTTAGCTATTATTTGAATTATTTCTGTTATGATGGCTAACCCATTGTTAAATTTAAACCAGAGTAGCAACTTAAACCATGTGATGACTTCTCTGGGCAACACTTAGACACAGCGGATGATATTTAATACTGCATGAATATTTTTCGGATAGCCAACAGGTAACTTTTGTTGAGTCTTAAAGCTTCAGGGTAAATATAATTATTGTATATAATTCTATATTTTTTGGCCAGTTCCTTAGTTCCATTTAATAGATCAGTTTAGTAAAACAGTTATGTCTCATTTTATCAGTTGATAGCACAGCAAGGTTGAGATTTAATACAGGTGGGCTATAGCCATTTTTTGAACTATTTTTCTCTCTCTGATTTCTTTTTCCACGAACTACAGCAGAACTAACTCAGTTGCCAAAATAAACTGTACATTCAGTATGCTGGGTTTGATTATTTATATTAAGTGCAATAAGAATAATTATTAGCCACTTAGGCTATCCTTTAAAATTGGCTTTACTGGAATTGTTTATATGGAATTTTAGGCTTTACTTCCTTAAAAGCCTTTTATGAGTCCAGGTTCCATCTGTGCCATTTGTGCCATCTGTGCCATTTGGTACCTTTATGCACTGGGTTAATTCTACTTTTCTTGAGGTTCCTGAGCACATTTTGATTCACAGACCTGTCAGAAAGTGACCTTCATTCTTACTACAGATAAGAAAACATTATTGATGGTCATCTGGCCAGTTTTTTTCAAAGGGCTTTTTCTTATTGGCCTTCTAAAGTCAACCTTAATTTCTTAATGCAGCCTGGACACCTCTGGAAATGTTATTCCAACTAAAGCCTTAGGAAAATAACCAGTGCCTTTATTATGTTCTATAGAAACACAAAAGATTCTTATTGAACTTATGCAAATAAACTATATTATCAGAAATTGAGAATACTTATAAATAGCTTTTAAATCCTGAAGAAATCAAGGAGAGAGAAAAAAATACATGTTTCACACTCTATTTATAAGTATATACATTGTTTCAAAAGTTACAAATAACAGAAAATGGTTTTCTTAACTTTAGGAAAACAGAACATAGAAAGAATCATCAATATTTTAAACAAAAGTCATAACAAATTCTCCCAGTTCTGTGTAACTGATTTCTGTTCTGTTTGAAGTTAGGTTAGCAATACTCATAGACAGGTTATCTTTCCAAAGAAAATTTTAGAGACCTGTTTTTAGTCATAAGGTACTCAATTTTCAAAGACATCAGGAATTTGAATCCATTGGCCTCTTTTAATATTTCTTTTCTTTTTTAGGACAAACTTTGGACTCAGTCAGTTATAAAAAAAAATCTTTCTTTTTTCTTTGAGATGGATTGAAATTATTACCAACAATATATGTTAGGACAGACCAATGTCATATGGTAGGACAGGCTAATGTTTTATAATATTGGAATATACATATAACCATAATCCACAAAAAATTAATTACCATTTCATATTTGACAATGTTTCCTATACATTTTTAATGAACCAAATAAGTTTAATTTGTTTTTCTCAGGTTCAGAACCTGTCACTTTCAGTGCATGTGGCCTGTGCCACAACCATTGTGCGATAAGCACTGAGTCCTAAATTTAGAGTTTCGATTTTGGAAGGTTTGTCAGATATCAAAGGCTTAAAACATTTGTTTAAACAAAATTACAAGCCAAAAGATTTTAAAGGAAAGACATAGTCAACTAGATTACACGTAAACTTCTTCACAAAATCTCTTTGAGCTTCATTCAACCTACACAGACAACCTGCTAAATCTTCTTTAACTTTTTGCCCTCCCTTTCACTTTCTTAAACAACCATTCTGTTTTAAGACAAATCTATTACATAAGATTATTTCCTTACACAATGCCATTTTTCCTTCTAATTTCCCTCATTTCCAAAAACTCACATTTCATAAAACAGGATCATAGTTAAACATTAACTTGCCAAACTGATAATTAAATGGTTTAAAAGGCAAGAATCTTTCTCTTTGACAAAGACTCAGTTTTTTTTTTAACAATTTAAATAACCAAATTATTACATTTTACCAATAAGAGACATTTGTGAAATATAACATTGATACAGGATTTTCCCATTCAGGGCTAGATAGGGAATCTTTATTTTTCAGGCTCAGATAAGTTCAGAAATCATATTTCTATCTCTAGGCACAAACATGGTGCAGGCCATACCCTTTGAGCCCTAGTATGGTTTTAAATAAAGCAGTCCCAAAATTTTGGATATTTTTACTCTGAATAGGGAGTACATACCCTAATTGTGTCCCAGATAAAGACTGCAATGACTTAATAACTTTGCCCAAGGTGTAGGGCTGTATTCATTCATTTGTTAGAATACCCATTCAGTTTGTAAAGATATGTTTCTATTTATTACATTCTGGAAATTTTTGGAGGAAGCAGGACAGGGGTGACCCTGCTTAGATTGAAGATTTTTGTTGCATTCTTACACTATTCTGCCCAAATGTAGGAATGGAGAGTGGCCCTAGACCAAGTATTGTTTAAGGAAGAGAATCAGGGCTGTTTTGGCTAAGGGCCACAAGGAAGCAATAGGTAAATCCTGCAAAGTACCTACTTGCCACCTAGGAGCTGTGTCTTAAATGCAAGGTAAGTGGTGGGGTTGAGCTGGATAGATTGGCAGAGGATAGTCCCAAGGGGGGACATAGAGGCAGTGAAGTGGGAAAGCCAGGTGTCTGTTAAAAGGAGTGGGCAAGTCTTTGTAGGCAGTGAAAAGAGTCAAAACTTCTCTTACTGTGTCTGAATTTCTAGCCAGTCATCACTGCCATCACTGGAGGCAATTCTGTTGCCTGCATAATTGAGAATGTAGGTTTAACACAAAATGTGATTGGATGATAAAATAAATGTACTAACAAATCAACAGGGTAGGAATTTTGGATCCACCAGGGGATTCATGGTTGATTGCTTCTTAAGGGCAATAACCCCCTACATAGGTATAATAAATTTATATTGATTAATTGCATTTAAGTGGGGTCTGTGTCTCCTTCTCAGCTGTACGAGTCACTACATTTTCTGGAGGCCCCAGAAAATGGGGCAGATCAAATGGGTTTTTATACCCCATTCTATGCATCAGAGCAAGCAAGCAAGCAAGCAAAGGAACAGAGGCTGAGTCATTGCAGTTAGCTTT
>NW_003854353.1:0-3306 GCF_000181295.1 Otolemur garnettii
AGAATTGGAACCTACAAGTTACATTTCTTTGCCAATCTGCTTTCTGTTAGTTTCTGCCAATGTGGGAGCTAGGTGACTGCCTTAAACCTGAGAGGACTGGTGGCTATTTGTGTCAGTGAGGAATGGCCTTCCCCTTCACTCCACCCTGTTATTACTATTTATATTTCATGACTCCCAGAACTAACTACACTGTCATCCCTGGAGACAGCAGCACGTCCGCCACCCTAACTTACCCTCAGAGTTCTAAGTTCCGCCAGATTCCAGGGTTCTTAGCAACAGGCTGGCTCTTCCCTGTCCTCAGAATTTGGTGTCCTAGAACCACAGAGCCTATTCCAAAGCTCTAGGTTCTAACAACCACAAACTCTTCTCTTTGTTTTGTTTTTCATTTTAGTAGTTTTTAATGAAATCTGTACATAAGATTATTTCATTCCTGCATCTTCTCCGTATTTTCTTCCTTATACTTGCCCGTTTCCTTTCCTACTTGGTGAGGTTTGGCTTTCTGTTCAAGGATCTTTTGGGTGTTCTCTGGCCAGTTTAAGCCTAGTAATAACCACCTTGCGTGGGTGAATGCCCACGTGAACATCTGTGCCATTAGCCTTTCCTGCTGCACCTGCTCAGTGTAGATAGCATGTTTCTCCCTGGAAAGCTGGACTACTTTGCCAATCCGCCGACCTTTAAATGTCCCCTAGACATCCTGAACATCACCATCTACTTAACTGGGCATGGGTGGAACATTGTACTTCTGTCTCAGCTCTTTAGAAAGAAGGGGAGACACAATGTGTGAATGTGGGGAGGTGCATTGAAATGGCTTCTGCAGTTCTTGCTTTGGTCAGAAGTCACAAAGGAATTGAACTTCATTTTGCTCGTTGCTTCTTCACTGAAGGCCGCAAAAGAAAGAGCTCTTTTTTATGGAGACAGAGTCTCAGTCTATCACTCCAGTCTCACTCCTGGGTCGAGTGCCGTGGAGTCATAGCTCACAGCAACCTCCAACTCCTGGGTTTAGGCGATTCTCTTGCCTCAGCCTCCTGAGTAGTTGGGACTCCAGACGCTCACAGTTTGGCCTCGAGCAAGTTCAAATCTGCCACCCTTGGTATATGGGGCCTGCGCCCTACTCACTGAGCCACAGGCATCGCCCTGAAGAAAGTATTCTTACGTGATCTAGACTTTATCTGTGTGTCAGGCCCTTCTACAGTTGAGAAAAAAAGGAAAATGTGTCTAATAAAATCTTACCCTTACTGCGTTATGCTCATTTCTTTAAAAAGAAGCAATAATTCAGTCTGGTTATGTAAAATAATAAGGAATAGGGTGGTGGAGGGTTTTAAGACTACCTATGTAAATAAGAAAGGATTATGGACTCAAACATCTTTTAAAAATCCTGTCAGTTCACTGTACCAAACGGTAATTCTATATAAGAGAAAGCAAAAGCCCCATGGCATGGCATTACATGCCGTGCAGAATCTGACCATAGACTTGGGTTAGTGACTAGTGCCTTAAGCGATATGATGTATACAAAGATAGTTTAAGAGGAAACAGAAATCAGAGGTTGAGAGCTTGGACTCTTAAGCCCATTAGACATGGCTTGTAGCAAGTGAATCAAACTGTCTAAATCTTATTTTCCTCACTGAACCAGGCTCATGATTCTCCCTTTTCATGAGACCATAAAGAAGCTGAGATGAGATAATAAACTTAAATGCTTGGTGCCGTGTGGGGTTTTATGCTCAGTACGTGGTTTACTCAGCTTGTGCTCCTACCCATTGTTCTCACAATCATTTTTATCATCCGACCTCTCAACAGATTTGCACCTGCAAACAGATTTGTTCCCTCTTTCTGTTGTGCTCTTTCCTCATCTGTCTGAACGATTCAGATCCAGAAATCGTCCAAAATTCCCCTCATCCACCACCTACCCTGTTACCCTTTTGCCCGTCTACCTAGTAGAAGGTAATTATTCTTCCTCAAAAAGCATTACAATTCTAACTGTTAGAAACTGTCATTTGAACACAATCCTTACAGGCTTATGCAGATGTTTTTCTTTTCATGTACAAACAAGCTCCCTGAAGGCAGGACCATGGCTATTTCTACACAGCTCCTAGAGTTCCTTGTGTGGTGGTGGTCACCTATAGTCCCAGCTACTTGGGAGGCTGGGGCAAGAGAATAGCCTGGCACTGTGGCCAGTGCCTGTAGTCCCAGCTACTCGGGAGGCTGAGGCAGGAGGATTGCTTGAGCCCAGGAGTCCGAGGTTGCTGTGAGCTATGATGACAACATGGCCCTTTAGCCAGTGCGACGTAGTGACACTCTGTCTCAATAACAAACTAAAATAAAACAGCACAAGTTAAATCTCAGCTGTAATTTTTCACCTTATCACCTTCCTATGAAGATGACACGCACTAGGGGTTTCTAGTACCTAGCTTGCAGATGTTACTCCGTGTATGTCCCTGTCTTGAGATGCTTTCTAATTTCATTTCAGATTTCCTTTTTTTTTAGCTATAGATTATTCAAGAATGTATTGTTTTTATATCTACATATTTTTGAATTTTTTAAGATTTTATTTTACTACTAGTGATTTCTAGTTTTATTCATTTCTGGTCAGAAAAGATACTTGGTGTGTTTTTAATCATCTTAAATTTGTTAAGATGTGTTTTGTGATTTAAAATGCAGTCTGTTGGGTGGTGCCTGTGGCTCAGTGGGTAGGGTGCTGGCCCCATATATCAAGGGTGGTGGGTTCAAACTCGGCCCTGGTCAAACTGCAACAACAACAACAACAACAAAAATAGCCAGGCATTGTGGCAGGCACCTGTAGTTCCAACTACTCCGGAGGCTGAGGCAAGAGAATCACCTAGCCCAGAAACTGGAGGTTGCTGTGAGCTGTGTGACACCACGGCACTCTACTGAGGGTGATAAGGTGAGACTCTGTCTCTAAAATAATAATAATAATAATAAAATGCAATCTATTCTGAGGAGTGTCCTGTGTGTGTCTCAGAAGAATGTGTGCTCTGCTTTTGCTGGGTGGCATGTTATATATATGCCTGTTAGGTCCCTTTGTTCGTATATTATTGCTCAAATCTGTTGTTTACTTACTGACTTTTTATCTGAATGCTCCATTTATTGTTAAAATGATCGACTTCTCCTATGATGATTGTATTACTCTTTATTCCTCTCTCCAGTATGTTTGTTTCATCTTGTATATACATTTTAAGAAAGGAAAAAAAAACTGTATTAGAATTGTAATACTCAATATACACTGATGATGTGTGTTATCTCGTTATGTTGTATCTTGTATCTCTCATCATTGCAGAAGCCAAACATGAC
>NW_003854354.1:0-357 GCF_000181295.1 Otolemur garnettii
TACAGCTTGATGAATTTTTACATATATACATAGTAAACATGTTACATATGTATATGACATGTAACTACTGCTCAGATCAAAATATTGAACACTTTCTGCACTTAGCAAACTCCCTCAAAGTCAACAGTCCCCTCCAAATGTCATCAATATTCCAAACACCTATCAGGCTGATGGCTCATGCCTGTAATCCCAGCACTTGGGAGGCTGAGGTAGGTGGATTGCCTGAGCTCACAGGTTCGAGTCCAGCCTAGGCCAGAGTTAGACCTTGCCTCTGAAAAAAATAGCCAGGCCTTGTGGCAGGCACCTGTAGTCTGTCTAATCTAAACATTTAAAGCTTTTTTTTTTTTTTTTTTTTTT
>NW_003854354.1:2754-3306 GCF_000181295.1 Otolemur garnettii
GCCCTGGATAGAGTGTTGTGGCATCATAGCTCATAGCAACCTCCAACTCAGGCTTAAGCCATCCTCTTGCCTCAGTTTTTCTATTTTTAGTAGAGATGGGGTCTTGCTTTTTACTCAGGCTGGTCTTATACTCATAAACTCAAGCAATCCACCCACCTTGGCCTCCCAGAGTGCCAGGATTACAGGCATGAGCCACTGTGCCTGGCCTATATTCTAAATTATTATTGGTGATTACTGGAGGTTTTTATTCTCTATGTTAAATAGATCTATAGTTTTAATTGTTTTATAATATGTGTGTTTTTATTTTTTTGAGACAGAGTCTTACTCTGTCGCCCTTGGTAGAGAATACCATGGCATCACAGCTCACAGCAACCTCAAACTCTTGGGCTTAAGCGATTCTCTTGTCTCATACTCCCAAGTAGCTGGGACAGGTGCCTACCACAACGCCCAGCTATTTTTTGTTGCAGTTGTCATTGTTGTTTTAACTGGCCCTGGGCTGGGTTCAAACCTGCCAGCCTTGGTGTATGTGGTTGGCATTGTAACCACTGTGCT
>NW_003854355.1:0-1387 GCF_000181295.1 Otolemur garnettii
AATTCATACCAACTTAAGCAGAAAAAAAAAAGAAGGGTTAGGGTTAGGGTTAGGGTTAGGGTTAGGGTTAGGGTTAGGGTTAGGGTTAGGGTGAGGGAGGGGGGGGCGGAGGGAGGGAGGGGTGGGGGGAGGGGGGCGGAGGGACGGGCAGAAGGAAGGGGAGCGGAGGGAGGAAAGGTAATTTATGGAAGTCTGATATTGACCCATGTGTGGCAAGTACATACAGTGGAACCTCCACAGCTGACCCGTCCCCACACTGCCTCTCCTTATGTTGACCTAATTTTCACAGCGCAGACATACACCCCAAGTACATCAGTATGACAGGCTTAGTTCCTTATGTTGACCAGTCTGTTATAGTCCCCAGAGATTTTATCATACATTCCTGTTGCACTAAGCCATTGATATTTCCGTGACACTTGTCACTATGTTATAATCCATCCCAACCTGACTGATAGACATAAATGAACTTCTTTCCAGAACTGTAAACACCCAGCCCCACTTGCCAACAACAGTCCCCCTGCCCATCCTGAGGAGGGGCTCTGACAAGACTTGCTGTCGTCAAATCCCTGGGCCTGGATGACAGGAAACTATGGTGCCCCAGCCCAAGTTGTGTGTGTGCCTTCAAATGTGGCAGGAAAGTGGGGCTGTCACCAGAAGGGGCAGGGAAGCTGACTGGACCCAGAGTGAGCAGCGCCTACCACTGCCCACAGACTGCTCTCTCTAAAGCCAACAGTCTCTCAGCAGCCAGTCTCTTGTAACCTCTGCACATTCTCCTTTACTTGAAAACAGCATGAGAATCTCCAGACATACTAACACAGTTTTCTGTAAGAAAGCCTGCCACGTGTTTACATTCAACAAGTCTGTTTATTTCATACAAGCATAAATGTAACAAAGGTCACTCACTGTTTAAGTTATTTGATCGCTTTCATTCAGACTCAACTCTCCCTCTCAGTCTATGAGGCAACTTAGCAAATTCCACTGTAAAATGACACCGTCATCAGTAACCACCCCAGATCCCTGCCCCGCTGCCAGCACTGGACACTGCCTTCCCAGCTGCTTCTACATGGTCCCCCACCCTCTGTGGGACTCTGCTTTGACCACCTGCAAGAGACAGCTCACATTCCACTCAGGGGTCTCAGAAATGACTGCGTCCTGAAACTTAGAAATGACAGAATCTACAGAGGACCCTCCATGCTAAACTACCTGTTAGAAATAAAAAACCAACCACAGGAGACTGCTATTTCTCAAGGAATAATAGGAAGTGGTTTTCTGGTGGGAAACACCAGCTGTTTCTGTTACCCTGCACCAGGTAACACTAAGGAGGCGTCTTACCCTGTTACCCTGCACCAGGTAACACTAAGGAGGCTCCTCCCCCTGTTACCCTGCA
>NW_003854355.1:1485-3305 GCF_000181295.1 Otolemur garnettii
ACTAAGGAGGCTCCTCCCTGTTACCCTGCACCAGGTAACACTAAGGAGGCTCCTTCCCCTGGTACCCTGCACCAGGTAACACTAAGGAGGCTCCTTCCTTTCCTTCCCTTCCCCCACCCAACATGCCTGGCAGCAAACTTCAGGTGCTTACTTGGCACAGTTTCACATGAGAAGATGATGTGAGAAACACAGACCGCCCTGTTCCACATGGAAACGAATGCCAGTCGGAGTGCATTCCATGAAACATCCAGATAGCTCACAAAGTACCTTTCCAGCAAGGAATTCTCACATCGCCACATTTCTTTCCCAAATAGCCATAAACCAATCTAGGCTTCCACACATCAAAAACCAAAATCTTACCATTTTAACTAGTAGGGCATAAATTCCAACATGTTATTTGTATACAAGAACAATTAACAAAGTCCTTTATTTTATTTGCAATCAAATAATGTTTATAGATGAAAATACATTCAAATTTGACACACAAAGTATTCAAAACTCAAACAGAAAATGATATTTTCCCATTATTTAGAAGACAGTTTCTCTCTTGCTTACCGATTTTGTTCTATACGGGCACAGTTGAAACTGAAAAACAAATCCCTAACTCTGTTTCCAGCACTTCCATCACGTGATAAAACAAAGGATGTCAGTTCCCCAAAACTGCCTTCTGAAGAGTAACGCTACCCGTTGAGGGCTGTTCTCGGGGCTCACACTCCACAATCCAGTACCCAATGAACCAAATACTTACCTGACTACAGTCAATAAATTGCCTATTTGTGGACACTGAGGAAGCCAGAGAATTGCTCATTACAAAACATTATCCTGCAAAACGAGTGTGAAATTATCTCAGTGACTGTCAATATGTAGCACTGAGTTCCTCTTTCAAACAGCAACGTAATATTTTAATGGACTCTACTGGAGCCTTATTTCTCCCCTCACTTGAGACCCTACACTACATACTAAGTCTAGCTCATTAACCCCTATCCATCCAACAGTGCCGCGGATGCCCCTGGCCCGGACTGCCGTCGGCACCTCCTCCCACCAGCCCTGCGCCCAGGCTCCACTGCAGGGAAAGCTCAGCTCCGCAATCAGCCGCTGGCTGTCCTGCCTGAAACTGGGGCCGCCCCAGGCTCCCAGCCACACTCTGGCGTCTGCCTCAGGTAACCCTAAGTGCCGGGTAGCACTAATTATGCCACCCAGACAGCTCTCAAACATTGCCACTATTTTCACCCCTTTTTGTCAATTACTGGCTCCTAAACTCCACCGCTCGCCTATTATCGGCCTTCAGTTTTGCTTGTCCAAACCATTGATCATAAAGGCTGAAGTATCCCTGTAAAATGGTAACTGTATATTATTCCCCATACCCTCCTCAAAAACCTTCAGCCATTCCTCATTACTTGAAGATAAAAGTCAGAAATATTATTATGACTCATAAACCCTCGGAAAATCTGACCCCACATCACCCCTTGGGCTCCCCTCCCACCCTTCAACTTGCTGCAGTAACTCCAAGTACAGGGACCCTGCTGGGTGGGTGAACACCAGCCTGCTGCTTCCATCCTGGCGGGCCCTCCCTTCTACAGGTCCTCCCCCTGCAGCCCCACCCTCCCGCAGGCCTTCCCCCTGCAACCCCTCCCTCCTACAGGCCCTCCCCCTTGCAGACCCTCCCTCCTGCAGGCCCTCCTCCTGCAACCCCTCCCTCCTACAGGCCCTCCCCCCTGCAGACCTTCCCTGCTGCAGGCTCTCCCCCTACAGTCCCTCCCCCCTGCAGCCCCTCCCCCTGCAACTCCTCCCTCCTGCAGGCCCACCCTCCTGCAGCCCTG
>NW_003854356.1:0-3304 GCF_000181295.1 Otolemur garnettii
CCGCCGCCACCATGAAGAAATTCTTCCAGGAGATCAAAGCCGATATCAAGTTCAAGAGCGCGGGACCCGGTCAAAAGCTCACAGAGTCCGCGGGGTTCGTGACGAGCGCAGAGGCTTGAAGCCCTAGGGGAACGCGGATGACCACGAGAGGGGCGGGGAGTGGCGGCGGCTACAGTCTAGGGAAGGGGGAGACCTCGGGGGGTGGAGCAGGAGGAGGCGGAGGTGGGATTCAGGAGGCGGGGAGCGAGACTGGTGGAGGGGCAGGAAGAGTAGGGGGAAGGAGGGGGGTTGGCAGTCTGGGAGGGGAGACCTCCGGGGGCGGGGCTTGAGGAGGGTTGGAAGGGGTGGGTGAGGGGCGTCGGAAGTCTAGCCTGCCAGAAGTTGAGCGTCCGTGGGACTTTGGGGCTCAAGACATCGTGCGGGGGGGTTCGATTCGTAGTTAGGCTTAGAGTCCCTGGGAATGGGGATTCTAGAATACGAGGGAAGATGGGATGAGGGACCAGGAAGTCTGGAAAGCTAGGCAGGAAGGCAGTAGTTGGAAAGGCAGTCTGTGACTTGGGAGGTCTGGGTGAATTGGGAGCTCTGGGAGGGGCTGGGGAAGGCCTAGGAGGATCATGGAGGTGGGTGGGTGGAGGTGTGGGACTTCTGACAGTTTGGGTGATGGGCGAGGGAGGGGAGGAGGATGCATAGTCTGATTGGCTTCCTGATTGTCTGGGCAGGACTTGGGAGAAGTCAAAGGCCCAGGTCCTGGAGGGTGGATGGAGGGCCAGGGAAGAGGTGGAGCTGGTAAGCTGAGAGGAGGAAGTCTGGAGGGGCCATTGGCAGCTGAAGGGAGCTGTGCAGGAGGTGGTGGGATGGAGAAAGGAAGCCTGGGCAGGTGTTCATGAGCAATAACAAAAGGGATTGTGAAGAGGTGGAGGTGGGGGAGATAGAGGATGGGAGAAGAGGCAGGGGGATGGGTGAGGGAGGTGGACACAGTGAAAGGCTGGGATGAATAAGAGAAGGAAGGGCCAGGCAAGCCAAAGTCTCTTCACTGATTCAACAAATACCAGGTTGCTGGAGCTACTGAGACTTGGTGTGACAGGAAGCACAAGGGGGCATATGGGTGATAGCTGGGTCCCACCTGGGGCTAGGACAGTGGTTCTCAACCTTCCTAATGCTGCAAACCTTTAATACAGTCCAAAGGGGTGGCAACCCACAGTTTGAGAACCACTGGGCTAGGAGGAGAGCAGAGGGCTCAGGTGAGACTGGAGACTGAGGGTGTGTGGGAAGTGTGCCTGACATACTGTTTTGAGCTATGGCAGTGGACAAGACCTGCCATACTAGGGCTCCTTTATTGGGGGCTGATGGACAGATAAATCAATAATGAGCCATCAGATGGGCTCGGGGCCAGGAAGAAGAGTGAGCAGGATTAGGATAGCAAGCCACAGACGGAACCACAAGGTGGTGTGGGAAGTTGTCTCCGAGAAGGTGACATCTGAGCTGGCCCTAGACCATGGGAGACTCAGCCATGTGGAAATCAGGCCCAGCCCTTCCCAGGCCCCCTGTCCTTACCAAGCAAAACATTATGGGCAGATGGCATGGGCAGTGCCAAGGCTCTACATGGGGACCAGCCTGGGCATGGGGAGTGCAGTTAGATATGAGGGGAAAGGGTCAGGCCAGGGAGGCCTCAGGATGTTGCAGTGAATGAGAGGGCCTCGTGCAGAGCTGATGCCTGCTGGCTTAGGTTTCAGAAGGGTCCTCCTGCTGCCCAGGGGAGGGGAGTCCATGATGGTCTAGCTCAGCAGTTCTCAACCTGTGGGTCGTGACCCCTTTGTAACAAAGAAAATACATCTCGGCATTAGGAAGGTTGAGAACCACTGGTCTAGGTGAAGTACCTTGGGAAATGCTGTTTTCATGGAAAGATCTAGACATAAGTTGGGGCTAGAGTGGGTATATGTGAGTCAATGCCTCTTCAGCCCGAGGTTTTCAGCTGTGGAGAGGACTAGAGAGAGGTAGGGATGGGCAAGAATCAGGTCCCAGCAGGGAATGCTCCCTGTGTATCTGAGCAGACTCAAGGGAGTGAGGGCCCTGAACTGAGAGCCTGGGCTCCTAGAAGCTTCCATGGTCCTAGAGCTACTGGGGTCAGGTGGGGGAGGACTGCAATTAGAAGGAGGGCAAGATGGAGGAGTTGGAGCAAATTGGGAGCAAGGTGTTCTCTGTGAAGGCATACATCTCCAGGTCACTATGCGCTAAGTAAATTATGGAACCATCTGCCTCATGGGGGTCATTCCAGCAGAGGAAAAAGGAGATTAAAGGAGCACAACCCAGGGCCTAATGTGCTGTAAAGCACCCAGGGTTGTACTGGTTCTGTTGTTGGCTGGCCCTAGAGTCCTGCCACAGGGACAGGGTGATGTGGGACATGTGCCCTGAACTTCTGTGAACCTCTCATTTTGCAAAAAGGGGATATTGAAACCTTCTTGAGACCCTTTTCTTTCTTTCTTTTTTTTTTTTGAGACAAAAGTCTCAAGCTGTTGCCCCGGGTAGAGTGCCGTGGTGTCATAGCTCACAGCAAACCTCCAACTCTTGGGCTTAAGCAATTCTCTTGCCTCATCCTCCCAAGTAACTGGGACTACAGGTGCCCGTCACAACACCCAGCTATTTTTTGGTTCTAGTTCTCATTGTTGTTTGGCAGCCCAGGCTGGATTCGAACCCGTCAATTCCAGTGTATGTGGTTGGCACCCTAGCCACTTGAGCTATAGGCACCCAGCCATTGAGAGCCTTTTCATAGGGATGATCCAGCTGTGTCACACAAAAGATGCTTAACAGATGAAGCTCAGATGTTAGTGTTCAGGCTCTTAGAGGAGGAAGTGAGAGGAGGACATGACCTTCCTTAGGTGTCATTAACTTCTGAGGGTGCTGGGGTGGCTTCACAGTGGGAAGTGGGCTACCACACCACTTTACTGATGAAATGCTGAGGTTCAGCTGGGGCTGGACTTGCTCAAAGGGGCAGAGCTCAAAGCAGAACAAGCATCTCCTGACTCTAGAGGTTCTTCTGTCTGTAACAGACCCTTCTGCTGCCTATGTGTGGCCCCTGGGAAAAGGCATCCTGGCCGATGGTGTCTAATTGGCCAGGTCTCAGGAGCTAGGGTGGAGCAGAAGATTTTCTGTTTGACCCCACATTTGTTGGCTGTCCTGAGAGGACACTCATGTTCCTGTGTCTCTTGGAAGGGAGAAGGCCCCTAGAGAGAAACCAAACCAGCCAGCCCTCAGGCAGACCCGCCAGGGACCCACTGATGAGGCACAGATGGCAGCTGCTGCTGCT
>NW_003854357.1:0-3304 GCF_000181295.1 Otolemur garnettii
ACCAAAGGGTTTATAAACATTACTAATTCATAATCAGCATAATGAAGTGATCCAGGTAGGGACATGAGAAAAAGGCTGTGTGGTAAATGCTGCCTTTTTTCAGTTCTGGCGGCAGCTGTCTGGTAGGAATGACTTCATTTGGAGTTATCCCCACCACGGGCCTGCCTCTGTCCCTCCCAGGATTCTCTGCTCGGTCCTCACTGACCCAGCCTGAATTGTATGCCTAGGGGGCCGCAGGGAAAGAGCAAGTGGAAACCACAGAGCTCTTCATCCACACCGGCGGGAAACGCTGAGCATGCAGACCTCCCCGTGCCAGCAACTCCTTCAGCAACTTTATTGACTCTGGCAATGACAGGAGTCGGCTCAGACATTATCGCCCTGACCAGGCGTCAGTAGCCTTGGCACAGTTGTCAGGCCATCACTGCAGGGAAGTGCTGCCTTGGGCCAACCCCAGCACAGTATATCGATGACACAGCTGTCACTTTCAGTATCATCAATTAGAGCCAAGGGTGTAGGAAAATTTTAGTAGCCATGGGATAACTAGGAGGATCCTGTTCCATCGATTAATCCCTCCCCGCGCTCTCCCTTGGGAGCTAGCCTTCCCTCAGGGAGCACACATTCTGGTTCTCCACGGCTGATTTCATGGGGGCAGACCACATAGGGAACCACTGCCTGTGGTTGGGTGGGTGAATCTGTTTAATTCTGGATTTAGGGTTAAGAAGCCCACATGGCCATACATAGAATGCTCATCCTCCCATATAAACTTTATCCATAACTTTAAAAATTTTATAACTCTGACTCTGTATGCTGGTTCTTATACACGTGTCTAGATTGGTTAAGAACTCAGGAAAGAGTGCTATTTACTGAGTCTCTCAAACACTCCTAGGAATCATCACCATCATTATCATCATCATTGATCCTGTCACTGCATTTCCAGGGCCCATTATAATATTTGGTTCCAATATACATCTAAAAATATATTTGAAGTAATGAATAAGTGACAAAATATGCAATACTTAGCCCAGGATGATATTTGGGGGGGGGGGTAAATGGGATTTTTATTTAAACACACATACAAGCACCCCTCCCCACACAAACATATACAATTTTATAGATGTTCTAAAAGCCAGAAATAAAATAGAGTTGGAACAGGAGGGTTAGAATGCCAGGGTCCTCAGAGGAACCCTGGGTCTCTCAGCTCTGCTCCCCTCTGGCCATGTGCCTTTGCCCCTGCGTCCCCTCTGCAGGTGGCTTTCTGGATTTATTTAAAACTAGATAAATATTTATTTAAATATATTTTTTTAATTTTGTGGTGATGGGGAGTCTGTTATGTTGCCCAGACTGGTCTTGAACCTCTCTTCTCTACCATATGGCAGCCTCATGTGGCTTTGACTTATCATAGTGCCAACTCTGGATCCTGCTCTGTGTGACCTTTCAATTCAGACACTCATCTTCTGGGTCTGGCTGTCAGTAGCTCAATTCCAGATCCTCAGGGAGACTTTCTAACACAGCTGGGGTCTCATGAAACACAGTACATCTACCTCTTCCAGGAACTGAAGGCCACCGAGAGTGGGGTCTTAGAGAACGGAATGTGAGAAAGAAGGAAGTAATTGACTTGGCAGCATCCCCTCCCCCTCTAAAAGCTAATTAATTTCTATTACTATACTAATAACATATGTTCCTTATTTTAAAAAAAAAATGGAAAATGAAGACTCACAAACACATTTTAAATGCCTATTATCCCACTACCCAAATATAACTGCTACAAACATTTTAACACAATCTTTCGGAATTTTAAAAATATATGTATGTTCATAACTAATAACATTTTTAATATAAAACAGGATCACTTTATACACACCACTATAAAATATGCTCTTTCCTTTAAAAGTTTACATGCTTCAGCAAGAGGATTGCTTGAAGTCAAGAGTTCGAGATCAGTCTGGGCAACATAACAAGACCTCCATCACCACAAAATTTTTAAAAAAAGGTCAACTGTGGCAACTCAGGAGGCAGAGGAAAGGGGATTTCTTGAATCCGGGAGTTCAAGGCTGCAGTGAGCTGAGTGCACCCCTGCCTTCCACCCTGTCTCTCTCTCTATCCCTCTCTAACACCTCTGTGTATGTGTGTGTGTGAATATGTTGGATATATTTCCATGCCCATAAAATGTAAGTCAATATCATTTTTTTAATTACTGCATAATGTTCATTTTTATGGATGTGCCATAATTTAACTAGGTACCTCTTGTTAATGTTGAAGTCTTTTCAGTTTTTTTCTTGTTTTTGAAAACAACAAAACACTCAGTTCCACATTTTTACACACATCTAAGTATGATCTCCTAAAACTTTCTCTCCAGTGGATTTGCTTATGTAGAAGGCAAGAGACATGTGACCAGAATGCTTGGCACAAATGTTTTTCTGATACACATTTCCGTAGATACTATATCCGTATAATGTGCCAGTTTCTCCATATCTTAGGTATTGTCATTCTCTTTTAATCTCCTCAGTTTCTCCTTAACTGCCTGATTTCCCCCTAACTTGCCATTTGTGTGGAAACTCAGGCTGAAGTCATGTGGGTTACAGCTCCCTGTAGACCAACGATACTGCATCTGTGACTCTCCTTGGCCAAATGTTTCGTTTGAGAGAGCATTATTTTCCTTCTGACCTTTTTCTTCCTGGCTGTCTTTGTAACTTGCTTAAAACATTTCTGTTGAGCATCTGCCCAACCTTACCAGGGGGGTGAATACAGGAGTGTAGGTTCCCTTTCCTGTTTAAAGCTGTCAAATATACCATTTCCAGGTTTATCCTAGAGAATCTACTGTATATGCATCTTTGGTCAAAGAGCTCAGACATATCTGCTGGTAAAATTGACAGTCTAGTAAAATTCTGAAAGCTTTATGCTGAATTGAGTTATGCCATACTGTTACTTGCTTTTCGTGCAAGAAAAACACTTATTCATTCAGCTACCTGTTCAATAACAAGTTATTTTAAGGTTTTTTAAATAAAGGAAAACATATGTCGATTGTAGGAATTTTCTCAAATACAAAAAAGAAAAAAACCGAAATCATCTGTAATTGTATAACCCAGAGGTAAGTAATAGGTACCACATATTTATTTCTGTTTTCTGAATATGTTCACCATCATCCCAAGTAACAGTTGCCAAAGAATCACTTTCAAAGGGGCCTTTTGGATGTTGAAAAACATTTTCGATTGGTTGTTTGTTAAAAATGAATGATGATACTTAACCACTAGGAAGGGAGAACAATAAGCCTCTGGGCACTGAAAAAGAGAGAAAAGAAGAGAAG
>NW_003854358.1:0-3304 GCF_000181295.1 Otolemur garnettii
AGCAGCAGCAGCTGCCATCTGTGCCTCATCAGTGGGTCCCTGGCGGGTCTGCCTGAGGGCTGGCTGGTTTGGTTTCTCTCTAGGGGCCTTCTCCCTTCCAAGAGACACAGGAACATGAGTGTCCTCTCAGGACAGCCAACAAATGTGGGGTCAAACAGAAAATCTTCTGCTCCACCCTAGCTCCTGAGACCTGGCCAATTAGACACCATCGGCCAGGATGCCTTTTCCCAGGGGCCACACATAGGCAGCAGAAGGGTCTGTTACAGACAGAAGAACCTCTAGAGTCAGGAGATGCTTGTTCTGCTTTGAGCTCTGCCCCTTTGAGCAAGTCCAGCCCCAGCTGAACCTCAGCATTTCATCAGTAAAGTGGTGTGGTAGCCCACTTCCCACTGTGAAGCCACCCCAGCACCCTCAGAAGTTAATGACACCTAAGGAAGGTCATGTCCTCCTCTCACTTCCTCCTCTAAGAGCCTGAACACTAACATCTGAGCTTCATCTGTTAAGCATCTTTTGTGTGACACAGCTGGATCATCCCTATGAAAAGGCTCTCAATGGCTGGGTGCCTATAGCTCAAGTGGCTAGGGTGCCAACCACATACACTGGAATTGACGGGTTCGAATCCAGCCTGGGCTGCCAAACAACAATGAGAACTAGAACCAAAAAATAGCTGGGTGTTGTGACGGGCACCTGTAGTCCCAGTTACTTGGGAGGATGAGGCAAGAGAATTGCTTAAGCCCAAGAGTTGGAGGTTTGCTGTGAGCTATGACACCACGGCACTCTACCCGGGGCAACAGCTTGAGACTTTTGTCTCAAAAAAAAAAAAGAAAGAAAGAAAAGGGTCTCAAGAAGGTTTCAATATCCCCTTTTTGCAAAATGAGAGGTTCACAGAAGTTCAGGGCACATGTCCCACATCACCCTGTCCCTGTGGCAGGACTCTAGGGCCAGCCAACAACAGAACCAGTACAACCCTGGGTGCTTTACAGCACATTAGGCCCTGGGTTGTGCTCCTTTAATCTCCTTTTTCCTCTGCTGGAATGACCCCCATGAGGCAGATGGTTCCATAATTTACTTAGCGCATAGTGACCTGGAGATGTATGCCTTCACAGAGAACACCTTGCTCCCAATTTGCTCCAACTCCTCCATCTTGCCCTCCTTCTAATTGCAGTCCTCCCCCACCTGACCCCAGTAGCTCTAGGACCATGGAAGCTTCTAGGAGCCCAGGCTCTCAGTTCAGGGCCCTCACTCCCTTGAGTCTGCTCAGATACACAGGGAGCATTCCCTGCTGGGACCTGATTCTTGCCCATCCCTACCTCTCTCTAGTCCTCTCCACAGCTGAAAACCTCGGGCTGAAGAGGCATTGACTCACATATACCCACTCTAGCCCCAACTTATGTCTAGATCTTTCCATGAAAACAGCATTTCCCAAGGTACTTCACCTAGACCAGTGGTTCTCAACCTTCCTAATGCCGAGATGTATTTTCTTTGTTACAAAGGGGTCACGACCCACAGGTTGAGAACTGCTGAGCTAGACCATCATGGACTCCCCTCCCCTGGGCAGCAGGAGGACCCTTCTGAAACCTAAGCCAGCAGGCATCAGCTCTGCACGAGGCCCTCTCATTCACTGCAACATCCTGAGGCCTCCCTGGCCTGACCCTTTCCCCTCATATCTAACTGCACTCCCCATGCCCAGGCTGGTCCCCATGTAGAGCCTTGGCACTGCCCATGCCATCTGCCCATAATGTTTTGCTTGGTAAGGACAGGGGGCCTGGGAAGGGCTGGGCCTGATTTCCACATGGCTGAGTCTCCCATGGTCTAGGGCCAGCTCAGATGTCACCTTCTCGGAGACAACTTCCCACACCACCTTGTGGTTCCGTCTGTGGCTTGCTATCCTAATCCTGCTCACTCTTCTTCCTGGCCCCGAGCCCATCTGATGGCTCATTATTGATTTATCTGTCCATCAGCCCCCAATAAAGGAGCCCTAGTATGGCAGGTCTTGTCCACTGCCATAGCTCAAAACAGTATGTCAGGCACACTTCCCACACACCCTCAGTCTCCAGTCTCACCTGAGCCCTCTGCTCTCCTCCTAGCCCAGTGGTTCTCAAACTGTGGGTTGCCACCCCTTTGGACTGTATTAAAGGTTTGCAGCATTAGGAAGGTTGAGAACCACTGTCCTAGCCCCAGGTGGGACCCAGCTATCACCCATATGCCCCCTTGTGCTTCCTGTCACACCAAGTCTCAGTAGCTCCAGCAACCTGGTATTTGTTGAATCAGTGAAGAGACTTTGGCTTGCCTGGCCCTTCCTTCTCTTATTCATCCCAGCCTTTCACTGTGTCCACCTCCCTCACCCATCCCCCTGCCTCTTCTCCCATCCTCTATCTCCCCCACCTCCACCTCTTCACAATCCCTTTTGTTATTGCTCATGAACACCTGCCCAGGCTTCCTTTCTCCATCCCACCACCTCCTGCACAGCTCCCTTCAGCTGCCAATGGCCCCTCCAGACTTCCTCCTCTCAGCTTACCAGCTCCACCTCTTCCCTGGCCCTCCATCCACCCTCCAGGACCTGGGCCTTTGACTTCTCCCAAGTCCTGCCCAGACAATCAGGAAGCCAATCAGACTATGCATCCTCCTCCCCTCCCTCGCCCATCACCCAAACTGTCAGAAGTCCCACACCTCCACCCACCCACCTCCATGATCCTCCTAGGCCTTCCCCAGCCCCTCCCAGAGCTCCCAATTCACCCAGACCTCCCAAGTCACAGACTGCCTTTCCAACTACTGCCTTCCTGCCTAGCTTTCCAGACTTCCTGGTCCCTCATCCCATCTTCCCTCGTATTCTAGAATCCCCATTCCCAGGGACTCTAAGCCTAACTACGAATCGAACCCCCCCGCACGATGTCTTGAGCCCCAAAGTCCCACGGACGCTCAACTTCTGGCAGGCTAGACTTCCGACGCCCCTCACCCACCCCTTCCAACCCTCCTCAAGCCCCGCCCCCGGAGGTCTCCCCTCCCAGACTGCCAACCCCCCTCCTTCCCCCTACTCTTCCTGCCCCTCCACCAGTCTCGCTCCCCGCCTCCTGAATCCCACCTCCGCCTCCTCCTGCTCCACCCCCCGAGGTCTCCCCCTTCCCTAGACTGTAGCCGCCGCCACTCCCCGCCCCTCTCGTGGTCATCCGCGTTCCCCTAGGGCTTCAAGCCTCTGCGCTCGTCACGAACCCCGCGGACTCTGTGAGCTTTTGACCGGGTCCCGCGCTCTTGAACTTGATATCGGCTTTGATCTCCTGGAAGAATTTCTTCATGGTGGCGGCGG
>NW_003854359.1:0-3303 GCF_000181295.1 Otolemur garnettii
TGAACCATAGGTGTGATCCCACCAATCACCCTCCCTCCACCCATTCTCCCCCTCCCCCTTTGAAGAATTTCAAAGATTTTCCTCTTTGAAAATCTTCTTTTTAAGTAAGTGTTTCTTGCTATAGTTTACCACATACCTATGTCAGACAGATAATAGATTATGTGGTAGAGTTGTCTTAATGCAACAATTATGAGAAGGACATGATGGTTATGTTAGCCAATTGGATGAAAGTATTTCAAATTGTAGATGGAAACAACACACTGTATCCCATGATAGTGTTAATGTGCACAAATATGACTTAATAAAAATAAAAAAATATAACTGAGATTTCTAAAATTTTCAACTCTTTCTTTCAGATGGATTGGCTGCTGAAAATAGCCACAGAGTCTGACACATAGAGTGTTCTCAATAAACATGTAAATATACTCTTGTGAACAGTTATAATTCATGTTTTGCCTAAACTGACTTTAAGCCATGTGAAGAAATAAAACCCTGGACTGTAAAAACAGTACTCAGGAAAAGAATAGACATTCAGCTTACTCTGAATTTCCCCATTGTGTTATGGGAAAACAAGTATAGAAATGGGGCAATGTGGATTTTTCCTTGTTTGTTGATTTTTCTTTGATTGGGGGATGGATCCTTGTACTGTCTCAAAAATACATTTGATGCCTCCTTCCTCACCTGCTTGGCATTTGCTAATTCAGCATTTTCAGCAACTTCAATAGAGCTTAACTACCATGAATAACAAAAATAGATGGCATGCCATCTTTTACCCAAAATTATTCACAAACAAAATCAAAAAGACATCTATGTCATGATGAAATAAACTAAAAAGGCTTACTTGAGTATAAACATCTCTAATTATAATGATGAATTAAAGTTAGTAAAATATATAGGCTTATAATTGGTAAACAAGAAACAATTGTTAATTTACATAGAAATGTGTAAACAGAGGACTAGGATATCATGAAGAGAGTTGATTCATAGATTTAATTCAATAAAATGTGATTTAATTAAAAAAAATACATTTGGGCTTCTACTTATTTGCTTAAGCTCTAATACTTTTGGGGCACACAACTTTTAAGTTCAGAGAAATATTATATTAAAAGATATAATTTATAAGGGAATACATGTAAATTTTTATCAATTGTGTTCTACTGAAGACTTGAGATTGACCCTTTTCATAAAAAAATCAAGATTGTTTCTTCAGTTGATTTAAAATCTTTATTCACAGCTCTATTTCTCATTTAGTTTTTCCTACAGTATAAAACTGTAAGAGTAATGAACTCACACACTGCCAAGAAAGTTGTCAAGATGTTTTTGTCAATTCTAAGAATAACTGTAAGTTACTCTGCTAGATGATCTTAATTAGAAACACACTGATATTTTAATTTTATAGTAATCTTATCCCTTTCATCAGAGGACTCCTGATTTTTTTAATTAAATCATAACAGTGTACATTAATACTATCATGGGGTACTATAGTCGAAACGCTATATGCTTCTGGCCAAAAAAGCTGTTTGAGAGAGAGCAGTGAAAAGACTTTGTGTAGGCATACTTAAGAGACTGAGGCAGAATCCCATGTAGCCAAGTTATTTAAGGGCCTAACATGACCAAGGCTTTGGCTGGAATAGCATTTCCAGACTGCGTTAAGGAATTAAGGTTGACTTTATAAGGCCTATGAAAAAAGCCCTTTGGAAAACTGGCCAGATACCCATCAGTAACCTTTCCTGATCTGTGGTAAGCGACGATGATCACTTACTGACCGGTCTGGGAATGGAATAACCTTTCCTGATCTGTGGTAAGTGACGAAGGTCACTTGCTGACAGGTCTGGGAATGGTAATGTCATACAGATATCTAATGGCACAGATGAAACATGGGCTCCTGAAAGGCTTTTGAGAAGTCCAGCCTGAGAATTCCTTGTAAAGGCTCCAGCAAAACCCACCCTGACTTAAGGCCTATATGGGAGCAGAGGTTTACACACAAATTCCTGTATGCCCAAGAAATTTCTCTATGCCTTGCTTAAAGGTTGGAAGTAACGGCCTCCAAATGGCATGGTCAGTAATGCCAATAAGAAAAAGAAGGGGGAAATATAGGTGGAATACGTAAATCCTCTCTTTCCCCCATAGCCTCAGGATTCATCAGATAAGAACAAAGAAAGTAATAACTGACAACATGTTCTTCATTAAATTATGTTAAACTGGATTATATTGAAAGAATTGTGCTTAAAGGTGTATGTTGGGTGGATTAACAGATGACAAGGGAGGAGCTACTTACAGGGCGGGTGGTCATAAACTGTTTAAATGGATCAATGAGGTCATTGCTGCATTTTGCTTATGTACAAAATTCCCTATATAAGCCAACTGCAAAATTCCCTATATAAGCCAACTGCAAAGAAGCTCGCCATTTTGCCTGAGCGAGCAGATGGTCACCTCTACTTGAAACACAATTTCAATAAGTGTGCTTATTCTTCGCGACATTGCTTTTCTGTGAGACCCTTATGGCAACAGGATGCAGTGTACTGTTTCTGTATACAATTTGAAGTACTTTCATCTGACTGGTTAACATAGCCTTCATGTCTTTTTCTTAGTTATTGTGTTAAGACATTTATTTTCTACATTTAGAGAGATTCACATGTACCCTTATAGGATGAACCATAGGCATGATCCCGCCAATCACCCTCCCTCCAACCCCCTCCCCCCTCTTCTCCCCTCCTTCTCCCCTCTCCCCATGTTTCTGGGCACTGAGGACACCTGATTTTTAAAGATACCTGATTTTTAAAGATACTTGTAGAATTTTTTGTTCTCAGAAATGTAAATTAAAATGAATAAGCTTTAATATTACCTCAATACATAGTCCCATTCTTCCAGTCTTATTTTAGAATCTGTGTGAATTGAAGGCAGAATGGGATTGGACTGTAATTTTGAGAAATAATATGTACCTTTATTGTACTATGAGAAACATACAATATAATATTATTGTGTAAGATCCTTGTTGACAGAGTTTTTCTTCTTCCTATATGACACTGTATTTCTACTCCTCCTCCATGTAACTATCTCGTTATTTTTCCCAGACTCAGTCAGTGTCAGAATGGTGAATTCTGAAAGATTTTCTCAGTATACAGTTTTACATAAAGTCACACTGGGTGACTAGACATCCTGAGAATGAGCTGGCTAGTACCTCTAATGAATTGGGAAAGAAAAAGACAAATTTTGAGTTAGATACTAGAGTCAAAGAGCTATAGTGTGTACACCATACTCCTCCCTGTTTTGCCTTTATCTTTTGCCCCTTTCCATTTTCTG
>NW_003854360.1:0-3301 GCF_000181295.1 Otolemur garnettii
GCCGCTGGTCTGCAGACCTGCCCCTCAGCACACAGAGGCCCACACGGACAGAGCTCACTGTCGGCTGTGGGGATGGTCATCTGCCGCTGGTCTGCCCCTGCCTCTGCTCCATCTCTCCCAGCCTCCCTCCTCCAGCTTTTTTGCTTGCTAGCCCCTCTACCACATTATAAATCCTACGTTTGCTTAAATGGCAATTTTCACTGATAGTCTTTTTTGTTGTTGTTGTTACCCTACCCCCACCCCCGCTCCACATGACTCTCCATTTACTCATAAGCAAAAACCCTGGACCCAGCCTCAGTTTGGTTTCATTCATCTTGTCATTTGCTGAATTCTAGCCCATCCTCTGTCTCCTTCTGGCTTTGGCTCCTTGGTCCAGTCAGTTGACATCTCTTGACCTTAGTTTCTCCATCTGTAAACCTTAGTTTCTCCATCTGTAAATGAAGGGGTTGGTGATACGAAGATTCTTTCAGACCTAGGCCGAGAGTAATGGCTCACACCTGTAATCCTAACACTGTGGAAGGGAAGGCAGTGAGTTGCTTGAGCTCAAGGGTTTAAGACCAACCTAAACAAAGGCAAAACCCCCATCTCTACTAAAAATAGAAAAACTAGCCAGGTGTGGTGGTGCATGCCTGTAGTCCCACCATCTGGGCAGGCTGGGACAAGAGGATCTCTTGAGCCCAAGAGTCTGAGGTTGCTGTGAGCTATGATGATGCCATGGCACTCTACCCAGGATGACAGAGTGAGACTCTTTAAAAAAAAAAAAAATTCTTTTCAGACCTAAAATTACATTACCCTGAGGATAATTAGAACAACTTCAAGAAACTGTCTTATGGCAAAAAACAGAAAACAAAACTTTACTGTACCAAGCTAAATCAGAACTTGCCTCTTGGAAGTCAATTCAGCAAGTTCCTCAGAGCACTTCTTTTACTATAAATGAAATGATTAAAATAAGAATGGAAAAGAAATGCTGCATTTTCCCCAAAGCCTTTAGCAGAGTGCTGACGGTTGACTTGTGCCTTTGGATATGGTCAGTGGCTCTGAATGTTTTATCCAACTTCATAACATGGTGGCCCAGGTGCCCACCAGTCTAGTGGCCAGTCACCTTTGGAGAAGAAACATTATAGAAAAATAATTACATTCTATCACCTTTGAAGCTCTTCCAATTTCACAGGGGTTTCTGTTTTCCTCCCATTAAACCCAGCTGGTCATTTTAGTTGATCAAGTGAACAGGCATCATTATCTTCAATTTTAATTTATATGAAGCAGCCACTGAAATTGACCTCTGCGGACAATTACAAATTCACATAGGAAATTAAAACTGGTGAGTCCCTCGAATCTATTAGGGACTGATGAGCATGGCCTGTTCTAAAGGTAAGTAATGCTATATTTTGGGAGACAATTTATTCCGAGGACTATGAGACTCTTCATCAAGAATGTCTGCTCCTCCTTACCTGGCTCTTGAAATCAAACATAACCCAGATGACTTTAATAAGAGCACTTGCGTTAATGTTGATTGCTAGGAAAACATAAGAGGAAGGGGTCATTTCTGAGGTGACTGTGATTTCCTACAAGCAGATTTGTGTACTTCAGAACATTGGGAGCAGATGCTTTATACAATCAGAAAATGAGTTGCTGTGTTCTGTGTTCAAAGCTTTTAAGTTAATAAAAGCAACCTCCCTTTCCCCCCACTTGTTGCCGTTGTTCAGCAAAACATATTAGGCCTTCAAGTTATTTTTAAAACAATCATAGGACTGAAGGGCATTAAGCGATTTTAGAGGATATCTAGTTCAATCCTGTGTTTCTTTTACGTGATAAAGGAAACTCAGCATGGAGAAGTGACTTGTACAAGGTCACGTAGAAAGTCAGGGCTGAGGCCAGAATCCATATCCCCACCATATGATGAAATATTTTGCAAAAACACAGCCAGGTCTCCCGAACTGAATATTTCTTGCTTGTTTTTACACTCTGCCATACCTAATTATGTTTGTCAGCACGTGAACTTGAAATTCACTTTTGTCTCTAGGAGTCTTCTAATTAGTGTGCTGAGACCAGCCATCTCAATCCAGCTTAAGTGAAGTGTGGTATATGGTTTATTTCATCTGTTAGAATTTAAGGATTTAGAGTGACCTTTAAAATGGAATTTTTTTTTTTGCTTGAATTCTAATTTGTGTATACACGAAGAGAAAATGACTTGTGTAATTGCAAAACCGTTTCATAATTACAGTATCTTTACCCCATTCTGGATTATTTCAGCATTAATGGAAAATTCAGACAAATTTGTTCACATGAAAAGTATCTTCAAAGGACACCTGTGAACAAGTGGGGACTATTACAGATACCTGGAAGTGTATCCTCAGAGCAATATGATACAGCCTCAGTCCTGATTGAGCAGAACAATTTGCTATGTCATACATATGCATCTTATGTAAATCCAAGCTAGAGAAACCTAATCAGTTTCTTTGGAAAAATTAACTCACACTTCTAATACAGAGGGAAAGCAACAATATTTTTTCATCCATCAACCTGACAAAATTTTTTTTTTTAACATAACTTATATATGTCCGGGGTGCAGAGATATAAAGAAGAAGACAAAATTTGAATAAATTCTACCTTCAAAGGAAATGAAATGCTATGCCCATTTTGGTACTAGGAAAAAGGTATGAGGTGAAATCACTTCTACATTTATTTTCCTGATTGCACTCAGGGGTTTCGCCTCCCAAGGAAAATATGTATTTTATAACCACCACCAAATGATCCTTTTTAGAAATGACCACAGGTAACATCTGGCTGATATATAAAATATGTAATAAAAATAATCATTTTTAATTAACTAAAACCTGCTCAGGAGAGAGTCAGAGGAATATCCATCTGGTCAATTCGTACTTAATAGGGCAAAGGAGGATCAGAATGTTTAATTCAATATATGTGAAATACTTAGTGACCTTACAATGAACTAAAACTTTTTTTTTTTTTTAAGATAAAGAACAGAGGTAAGGAAGTAGAATAAGAATATCTAGGAAGGACAGGACTAAAATTTGGGGCTTTTTAAGAAGTATATCTTATATTGTAAAAGATAGAATACAAGAACTCTATCTTGTGTGGCATTCATTTCTATGGTTCAATGACAGAAAGTTTGATTCATTTGAAGAGTAAAATATGGTTAATATTTTATTTGGGAGGTTAGCAAGGATGATGAGTTTCAAGAGTGATTATAAATAAAGATAAAAGGACCTGGGATTATCTGTCCTGAGGAGGAGATTGAAAGGCACCTAATGTCTGACAATCCCAGGAAAAGTTACTT
>NW_003854361.1:0-3299 GCF_000181295.1 Otolemur garnettii
CCTTCCTTCCTTCTTTCCTGTCTTCCTTTCTTCTTTCCTGTTGTTTGGTCCATATTTTTATTATAAATCTTTTTTCTTTTGAGACATAGTCTCCCTCTGTTGCCCAGCATCATAGCTCACAGCAACCTCAAACTCTTGCTTCAGCCTCCCAAGTAGCTGGCACTACAACCACCCACCACAACGCCTAGCTAATTTTTCTATATTTAATAGAAACAGGCTCTCACTTGCTCAGGCTTGTGTCAAACTCCTGAGTTCAAGCAATCCACTCACCTCAGCCTCCCAGAATGCTAGGATTACAGGTATGAGCCATCACACCCACTATCACAAATCATTTTAAAACACACCATGTACCAGTAATAGTTTTTAGTTTAAAACACAGAGTCCACTTTAGCTACACTAAGGAGAGAAAGGAATTATCAAAGAATATCAGTTAGATCACAGAGGGACAGAGAAACAGACTAGAAGCTAAGTGTCCAGAAGCAACATTCAAAATAGAAGCTACAAGTCTGGCTCGATATCAAAACAGCTTCCACAACTTCTGCTGTGCACTGAGTTCAATGAAACACCAGAATATGACTTCACCACCTCCCCCTCCATGTCCTGAGCACCCAAGGAATGAGCCAGGAATGTGACCCTGCTGTCCCTGAGAAATTATTCCTGCAGTGTCTGAAATCCACATGCCACACCAACCACCAACAGCCAGTCCTATTTTCCTCATGTTGCTCACATTAGCACTGAAATCCTGAAACCTAGCTGCATTAGCTGAAACATTAGCTGAAACCTAGCTGCAAGGGAAGCTAGGAATGTGGGCTCTGAATTCTGGGATCCTGCAGATGGATTTAGTAAGTCAGGGGCTGGTTTCAGTTCCAGGCAATAGGTTGTACTGGTGCTCAGTATTCCTGCCTCTCATTGTACTTCTCTGTCCTTCTGGTAGTGAGGAGGTATGGTCTTCGGAATGAAATTTCCACAATGAGGGTGATTGGAGAATTGAAATGCTTGGAAGCTCATTTTTCAATTTCTTCCCTGGATATAACTTAAGTTTCAAGAGACATAAACTCTGTTGCTCCCTGATCAGATGCATCTCCTGTGTTCTGCCCTGCCAGCTTGTCTAACTTAGAACCTCGTGTCTGCCTTTCCCACTGTGGTAGGAAGCCCCCACCCACAGGACAAAGTAGACAACACAGCAGGGACAAATAGCACAGTATTGTCTAACTAAATATTGCACCTTTGGGGCACCCTGGAGTCACAGAGGAAACACCCACTTTGTCTTTTTCACAAAAGATCTGGAAGCATACCCTTTGTTCTTCCCAGACAACAATTTACTAGTAGAGGGGAAAGCAACTGAGTGGACTTCCAGAGCAATATGGAGCCAGGGCCTGACTAGAGGAGAGGCTTAAATGGAACAGACCTTTTTATATTAGTAGAATGTTTGTGAAAATTCTGTGTGGCCAGCCGGGGGCTCAAACACCAGTAAAACTCAACTTTAATCCCCTTCGTCTTCTTTATTCTCTCTCCTCCCATGGGGCCTCTATGCTGCGAATGTGTCGAAGTGTGTCCTCGGAAGTTCATGTGCTAAAGTCTTAACTCCCAGTACCTCCGAATGTGACCTTTTTTGGAAATAGGGCTATTCCAGAGGTTAGTGGTGACGGTAAGATGAGACCACACTGGAGTAGAGTGACTAGTCCCAAGTGGCTGGTGTCCTTATAAAAAGGGAAATTTGAACACAGACAGGCACAGAACACCACGTGAAGATGAAGACAGAGGTGGAGGTGATGCTTCTAAGGCCAAAAAATGTCCGAGCTTGCCCCCAAAACAACCTTAGAAGCTAAAGGAAAGAGGGGCCAAGATTCCCTCTCACACACCTCAGTTGGAAGCCACCCTGCTGACGCCTTGTTCTCAAACTTCTGGTTTCCAGAACTGGGGAGCAATAAGAAACCTAGCAAGGTTGTGGTGCTTTGTTCTGGCAGCCTTGGCAAACTAATACATAAGGCTACAACTCGAGCCAGCAAATCCCACAGTTATTTAGACAAGTAACTGGGGGGCAGTTATTTACTGGGATGTGGGTGGGCAGCTGTCTAGATCTTCAATTTAGCTAGATGCCTGTAGGAGTAAATCAAAACACTCCAGCTTGGCCTCCAAGGTTCTCCCCTCTTCCTCCACCTCATCTCCTGCGGCTCTTCCCTAGGCCCCACCCTAAAGCAGCCCCGAGTTTCTCACAGGTCTTCCAGCATGCCAGCCCTGGTTGGTCACGGTGTACTGTCCTTCCACACACTGTTGATTCCACTGTGGTGCCCTTTCCTGCTCAGCAATCCTTCCCATTGTGCCTGAAAAATACCTGCTCATCCATAAAAACACAGCTCAGATGTTACCTCCTCTGTGCAAACACCCTGCTACCCTCGGCCAAAGTAAATTACTCTCTGCTGCACACTCTCATCACAGTTGATTTATATCACTACTATCACACCTTCCCCCCAGCCTGTAATTTATCAGTTTGCTCATCCATATCCCACACCAGACTAGGAACACTTGGAGGACAGAGCCCACAGTCAAGCTGTCCTGCACATTTCCACGGCATCTGGATCATGTGTCCAGGAAATCAGCCCCTCTGTAACCTCAGGCCTCATGTCACTTATTCTAACAGATGATGAATGTCATAATCTTGCATTTCTCTGAATATAAATATACATATATATACACATGCAAAAAGTCTACAAACTCCTTTATAGACTTTCCTCTTTTTACTCCCTTACAGCTTACAGTTTAAAAACACTGTAAGCTGTTGTGATCTTAAATATTTTGCAAAAAAATATGGTGGCCTCTTTCAAATACATGCTATCAGCACCCCTCCCATCCAGACTTTTTAAAATTTGTCCTTTGACACCAAAGTCCTCCGCCTTCTCCTTTGAGGAATATTTTCATGCCCTATGTCCTATCTTTCCTACCCGAGGGACATGGGGCTCCTCTTCCCTCTTGGATAACAAAGCACATGGATCCTGGAAGGGGCCTTGGATTTTACTGAGCCTTAAAAGAAGGCTTGATCCTTAAAAATGCAGGATCGCTGGGCTTCTGGGCACATTCCCTCTCCCTCCCGCCCAGCATTGCAGTTCTTCTGAACAACAAGGTCTTGTTTTTGAATTCTGAATCTGTGATCCTTTTTCCTACAATAGGTGTCTACACATCATGAAAGTCTAGAGAGACCACAGTGCATGAATGAATGAATGAACGAATGAAAGTTAAAACAAGCAATGCATTTGGGAACACAAAATTTTATAATATAATATATTATATATATTTTAATA
>NW_003854362.1:0-798 GCF_000181295.1 Otolemur garnettii
CGGGCCCGGGCTGGGGATTCGAACCCGCCACCTTAGGTGTATGTGGCTGGCGCCTTAGCCACTTGAGCCACAGGCACCAAGCCCATACTCTAAGTTAATGACAAAGTGAGGACTAGAATCCAGATCCTATGATTCTCATTCCAGCCCATTTTCTACTGCATATGCTGTTGGTATGAGAGACCAAAATTGTAGATTCAGAGAAAATTTATTAGCTCATAGACGCCTCCTGGCCAGATTTCCGCAGTGGGCAAAGTTTTTCTGTTTACTCTTAAGTTTTTCCTGAGATAGTGAATAGTGAAGTTAGAAATGGAACTTTGGTGCCAGACTGCCTTGGTTTTAAACCACAGCCTGGTCACTTACTGTGACCTTGAGTGAGTAAGTTATCTTTCTGTGTATCATTTCATGAAATAGCCAAAATGTTTAGTGACCTTAGAGACTGTGATTATATTTGATGGTTATTATATATAAAATGCTTATAGCACATAGTAAGCACTCATTTTAGGTATTAGTAACTGTTATGATGTTCACTTGGATATAGAAAATTGCTGTCTGCCATCCTTATAGATACTTTGCATGCAATTAAAAAATAAATACATATATATTTGTTTTGTTTTGTTTGTCTCCCAAGAATGGGTCTTGCTTTGTTGCCCAGACTGGAGTGCAGTGGCATGATTATAGTTTACTGTAGCCTTGAACTCCCAGGCTCAAGAGATCCTCCTACCTCAGTCTCCCAATAGCTGTGACTATAGGCATATGCCACCACACCCATCTGATTTTTTATTTTTTGTCTGTATTGCC
>NW_003854362.1:2348-3298 GCF_000181295.1 Otolemur garnettii
AGCCAGAAACAGAACAATCTTAACTGAACATCTTGGCATGAGATGAGTGTGGCTCTTGCATCACCACAATGCACCAGGTCACACAAGACTGTCTATGAGGGAGTTTTTGGCCAGTAAACAAATAACTGTATTGGAATACCCTCCCTACTCACCTGATCTGGCCCTCAATGACATTTTTCTTTACCCAAAGATAGAGGAAATACTGAAAGGCAGATGTGTTTTGTTTTATTTTTATTTTTATTTTTTGGAGAGTCTCGCTCTGTTGCCCCAGGCTAGTGTGCAGTGGTGTCATAGCTCATAGCAACCTCAAATTCCTGAGATTGAAGCTTTGGTTTACTAAGAACATTTTGTAGGTGCTGAATCGTTTATTTTAAAAATATACTTATTATTACATCAGACTGAGAAGGCAATAATGTCTGGTTGTCTTAGTGGGTTCACATGTCAAGCCATCACTACATTGGTGGTTGCTGATGTGAGCTCATTGTGATAGTTTCATATTGAGTGCAAGATGTTGACTTTCTAGCTCTTATCATTTTTTCTGTGTTTATTGGTTAGAATTCTTCTGTAAAGACCTCTCTCTTATTCACATATTTTAATCACTAGAATGCTCTAACATAAAAGATAAACACATACAATAAAATAATCTATCTGTCAAGGTAGAAATGCTCAGCAATAATTATTTAATTTTTTGTTTGTTTTTTTAAACAGAGCCTCAAGCTGTTGCCCTGGGTAGAGTGCTGTGGCTTCACAGCTCACAGCAACCTCCAACTCCTGGGTTCAAGCGATTCTCTTGCCTCAGCCTCCCAAATAGCTAGGACTATAGGTGCCCACTGCAACACCCGGGTATTTTTTGGTTGTAGTTGTCATTGTTTGGTAGGCCCAGGCTAGATTCAAACCCATCAGCTTTGATGTTTGTGGCTAGTGCCTTAGCAGCTTGAGCTACAGGCACC
>NW_003854363.1:0-3297 GCF_000181295.1 Otolemur garnettii
GACAGGACCTGTGCTGGCCTCTTTCGCCATTGTGACTATAGCATTTACTCATTATAGTGTATATCTCAGAGTAGAAAGAGAATTCTTGAATGAATGCAGGCAAGCAGGCATGAATGAATGATATGAGACTTGAGAGCAGACTTAAAGAATGGGTAAGTCACCAAATACTCAGGGAGCAAGTTGCCCAGGCTGCCTTACTCACAAATAATAGGTCTGGGGTCCTTAACAGCCTACATTGCCAATGAAGTTTGCACGGGCATGCTACACATCTGCCATAGTGATAAGACGGAGCACCTACAGATCTCCCCATCTCAAAGAAAGTCAATCAGGATAGTAAAATCACTGCCCCGGGGGATGGGAAAACAGCTCTGCTAGCCTCACAACCTAGATATTCTTCTCATCAATTCACCAGCCTTCAAAACTTGCCAGTTTTACCACTTCATTAGTTTGCCAGGCTTGTCATCACAAAGTACCACAGCCCGGCTGGTTTAACCAACAGAAATTCATTTTCTCGCAAGTCCAGGATCCCGATGTCAGCAAGGCTGACTTCCTCCGAAGCTCCTCCGCTTGTCTTGAAGACGTCGCCTCCTCCCTGTGTCTTCGCTCAGTCTTCCCTCTGTGCACATCTGTGCTCTAATCTCTTCTGATGAGGTCGCCAGTTCTCCTCACACAGCCTCATTTTACTCCAGTTACTTCTTTAAAGGTCCTATCTCCAAATAGTCATATTAGGTGTCCTAGGGGTTAGAACTTCAGCACACAAATTTGCAGGGTTTGAAGGTGGAGAGGAAGACACAGTGCAGGCTGAAAAACACCACCTTGGATTTATGATTTTCAATGCAATGTTAGATACTCCACTTAAATGTTCCTCACAACAGGCTTGTGCCTTAGGCAGGGGAGGGATCTTCATTTCATAAGCGAAGAAATCAAGGAATAAATGGATACCCCCGAACCCACTAACCTGAACCACGAACCCAAGTCTCGTCCCAGACATTTGGCATGGACACATCTTTGCAGGTTTGTGAGTGTCCTCTGAAACTTTTTTTTATTTAGTTAGTTTTCCTTTAAGTGTTTTTTGAGACAGAATATCCCTTTGTCACCCTCTGTAGAGTCCTGTGACATCATAGCTCACAACAACCCAAACTCTTGGGCTCACGCAATCTCCCTGCCTCAGCCTCCCAAGTAGCTGGGACTACAGGCACCTGCCACACACTCAGCTATTTTTTCTATTTTTAGTAGAGATGGGGTCTTGCTCTTGCTCAGGCTGGTCTCAAACTCCTGAGCTCAAGCAATCCACCTGCCTCGACCTCCCAGAGTTCTAGGATTACAGGTGTGAGCTACCACTCCCAGCCTGAAACTTTTTATTTTAATGCTTTTACATTTTAATTTCAAAGGTAGCCTCTTCTAAATTCTTGAATGTATTTTCTGCATCACCTACTGCATGCTTGAGCATTTGTGGTTGTGTTTATAACCTCCCTTGCACCAAGTAGTGAAACCTGAATTGTCTTGAGCTAATAGGAAAGAGCAGAGCAATCTTAACACATCAGCAATGAAGGTCAAAGGTGAAGGTCAAAAATGTCACCATGAAGAGAAAAAATGGTGACGGGATGGGGTTTTCACTCGGCAAACTGTCGGCTAGGAACATCTAACTGAAAAGAACCCCCGTACCGGCAGTCAGTGCTTGCTGCACTTTACAAGCAGTGATTTAGTTTCTGCCACGGAGCATCATCTATCACATTAAATTAATGTTGCTAATTTGGATTTTATTAGTTTTGTAGGTCTGTTTGCATTTAATTTATATATTTGTTTTAGCTTTGCAGCTGTATAAAAGCTATAAGCGTAAGGCATTTATAGGTAGTTTTATGTTGGTGCTGCTTAAATAATATTAATTTAAGTTCAACATTAATTTTGAATAATTTAAGTCAACTCTGAGGCTCCATGGGAAAATGTTTTCTCATTAAAAGGTACCATACACATATAATGGTCAGCTTTTAGAAATGCCACACCAGATAGCACTGCTCTCCAGGTCTTAAGCCCTTCGATAAGAGTTGCTATGAAAAGGCAACAGAAGTGAAGCAAGAAAGGACAGTCCTTGTTTGTCTGCTTCTGATTTGTTCCTCGTAATTTGTGAGTTTGAAGAAAGTCCAATTCTGTAATTGGAGATTACAGGCATTACCTTCCCCTCCACACCTCGTAAGGAACTTACCCTACGAGTCCAAAGCATGGTAGAGACAGGACCTTCATTTCCCAGCTGATTGGTCCAGGGTAAAACAACTGCACATATAAGCCAATCAGATTCTCTCTTCTGAGATTTTTAGAATCACTACATTCAGAGAATATACCAATAAGCTATTGGAAGCCAAGTTAAAAAGTCCTATAGACTTGGAGCAGAGGCCACCACCTGGAGAAGTCGTCAAAGGCTATGTGTGGGTAGATGAGTAAGCAGAGGAAGCCAGTCTATTATAAGACAAGAATGAAGGGTCTAGGCAGAGAGAAAGAAGAACAGTATGGCTCACTGCCCCTAAGGTGGTGACTAAGACAGACCGTGGAATCCTCCTGACTTCCCAGCTCCAGGCCTCAGAGACCTGCTGTGAGATACATCAATCTCTCAACAAACCCCTGTGATCTGAGCTACCCTAACTGAGTTTCTGTTCTTTGCAGCTAGAGCATCCTTGTTATGGCCTTAGCTTGCTCCTATATATTCATGCCTACTGAAAGTCTTCTAAAATCCATTTCATAGTGATTTTCATGCCCCAACTTGCCCAAGAGACAAAAGCCAAAAAGGAGGAAAGTCTAGAAAAGAATAAACATTTATTGAGTACCTACTATGAGAAATGAGGTGGGGGGAATTACCATCTTGAATGAGTAGTTCATATATATGACCTTATTTAATTCTTACTATTCCTTTGAAACATGGGATTATATTTATCAAGTGATATAAGAATTAGGATTTAGAGAGGTCAAGTAGCTTATCTGAGGTCATAAGCAAGAAAGAAATGGAAGATAAAAAGTGAAAGGAGACAGATAATGATGGGAGACAGGAAGTGATGGAGACAGGAAGTAATGGGAGACAGGAAGTAATGGTAGACATGTAGTGATGGGAGACAGGAAGGGATAGGAGACAGGTAGTGATGGGAGACAAGAAGTGATGGGAAATAGGAAGTAATAGGAGACAGGTAGTTATGGGAGACAGGTAGTGATGGGAGACAGGAAGTAATGGAAGACTGGTAGCTATGGGAGACAGGAAGTGATGGGAGACAGGATATGATAGGAGACAAGAAGTGATGGGAGACAGGTAGT
>NW_003854364.1:0-342 GCF_000181295.1 Otolemur garnettii
TTATGCCAGGAGAATAGGAATAAATAAGACTGTCTTGGGAAAACTGGGCTGTCCAACTTTCTTAGTGATGGGTCTCTGTAGTTAGAATAGAAGAGACTTACATCTTTGACATATACTAACAGAATGCCAAATTAAAATCATTCATTTTAGATTTTCCAAACAATACCATACATATCTAGAAATGTATCTTTTCACTTTACAGAGTACAAATCTACCACTCTGGTAAACTAATAATACCCACAATTGAAAGTTTTTTTCTTGCTGTCTTTTCAAATTTCCTGCTTTTTAAATTGTATTCATTATTCAATCATTGGGTAAAGAACATAAGGCAATCCATGGAAC
>NW_003854364.1:2564-3297 GCF_000181295.1 Otolemur garnettii
GATACATGCATATAATCTTATAATGATAATTGGTACATCCATTAGATTAAATATTTATCTTTTATTTATTCTTTGAACATTAAAATTATTCTTTCTATGAATTTTTAAATGTCCAACCTATTAATGTTATCTGTAGTCACCCTACTGATTTATTAAATAAGAAGTCCTATTTCCTTTATCTGTGTATATTTGTACCCATTAATCAACCTTGTTTCATCTTTTCCAGGCTTTTAGCCATATTCATGTATTTGTTTCAGTTCTCTAAATTCTTATTAACATGGTTATTTTCTTCATAACTTGATTTCTTATTAGTTGCTTTCTAGATAACATATGGATTCAGAGATCATTACTGAATGTTATAATTAGCTCTTCAGATTCTAGAGTAGCATTGGCTGATACTAGGAGTTTAATAATTTCTTGTTAGTTGTTGATGGGTAATATCATGGTGCAATTTCATAATAATCTCTAAGGAATTCCACCTTCTTTTCCTATCTACATAAGACAGTTTTATACTGTTTTTTTTTTGCAATAAATTCTTCCTTTTTCGGTTCTAGTTTATATGTGCCTACACAATAGCATCTCATACTCATTTTTAAACTGTGATCTCAAGTTCACACATTAATCCAGTATATTATGTTGATACAGTGCAATATCTCATCATGTTCTCCATTCATGCAGAAATGTAGAATAATCTAACACATTGTATTCATTCATTCATTTAACAAATGTATTG
>NW_003854365.1:0-352 GCF_000181295.1 Otolemur garnettii
CACCCGACAGGGGAAATTTTCTTTAAAGACTTTGGCATTGGAAGAGGAAGAGAGAGAGTCATTGTGGAGAGTAATGTGGCTAAAAGAAGTATTTTAATTTTTTAAAGTGAGGTGGACTTGAGGCTATTTGAAAATTAGAACACGTTAGTTCCTGACAAGGTAGGCAATAATAAGTTCTGACAAAAAGAGGGACTGGCTCAGATAGGGAAAATACTCCCTCTTTTATCACAAGAACAATTAGAAAAGCATGTGTACGCACCTTACTGCATATTGGTTTTGTAATGGGATGCACAGGGATTTCTTCTTTGTGAGCATTTATTTTTCTATAAAGTAGCAACCAAGGTTGTCTGCT
>NW_003854365.1:1827-3295 GCF_000181295.1 Otolemur garnettii
CTGGGTGACTCCTGAATCATCTACAGAGCCTTTTCAAAATGCAAGGTCTGACAATGAAGTTTGTGACCTCATCCTAGAGAAAGTTCTCCATATCTCATTGCTGAATATCACTACAGTTGCCAGATGGCCAAGGGGAGAACTTCAGAGGTGACTGTCATGATACTCAGCAATCAGATATGGAGCACTTTTTCTACGATGAGTTCACCAATGTAATTGTCTGACCTCACACAAGCTCCAGTTTCTACCCTAGGTCTAATGTTTTGGAATTTTTGAGGGATGCTGCCAGGTATGCTGATTTTATATTCATACAAAGCTCCATGGAAAATGTATAGCCTGAATTGGAAAGCTACAGGCATAGTGTTTAGCAGGTAGTTCACTGCTTTTGCTTCCCTATGTTGATGGCCCGGTTAGTAGTCTTGATGGTCTGACCCTCACACACCACTCCTAACCCACTCTTGGTCTAAGTGCTTTTGGTAAAACTGATGCTGCTCCTGGCTGCCAGGATAGCAGGTTATCCTAGACTGGATGATTTGAGAATCACATCTCCCTTTCTACAGAGAATGCTATAGGAGTAGAAAGGGACTGGAATCAAGGCGATTTTTTTTCTAACTAGAGTTAATTCAGGACTTGTATTTCACTGGTAAGACTGGGTCATATTTCTGGATTTAGACCGAGGAAGATGTAAGCAAAGAGCTGTCAGGTGAAGGAAGCCCGTCTGGACAGGGAGCCATGGAAAGCACAGCCGAGGACCATAAAGGCACATCAGCCCTGCACACAGCGTTTGCTGCAGGAGGTTCAGCCATTCTTGATTTTCAATGACACGACCCTACAGTCCTAATTTGCTTAAGCAATTTGAATTGGGTTTTCTGTCCTCCACACTGGAGTCTTGCCTACAGGGCTGCTCTGAGACTCTCCCGCTTTCTAATACTCTCCACATTCCAGGTCATGTGGTTTCAGCCTCTCGGGTAGCCTTTTTTTTGTTAGACTGCCTCAGGAAATTTACATTCTCAGGATCTGTCTCCCAGGAGAGGGAGAGAAAATAGAGCCAGATAAACATGGGAAGAAAATTAATTTTCTGTGAGATTGTGGTCTCTGGGGATCCCTTAGGATGCTTAGACTGCTCTGTTTTTATGTAGGCCTGTTTAACATGCCCAAAAGATCAAGGACCATAAATGTATTCAGTCCAAGAAAGCTATTTGGGCTTGAGAACCCTAGATGTAATTGGCTGGAATGTTATGTTGGAACTCAGGTTAAAATATGGCATAAGGTAGAGGTATGAATCTAAGCATTTTTCTATGTCAGCTTGTTCTTTAGATGGTTCCTGTGGATGCTCAGCTTGATACGGTCATTCACGGATTCTGAAATAAAGGGCTGTGTACTCCATTTTGTCACGAAAGTAGATATCACTTTCTTTCCTGGAGTGATTTTGAAGAAATCAAGCTTTTCCTGCAAGAAACATTGAGATCAG
>NW_003854366.1:0-699 GCF_000181295.1 Otolemur garnettii
ACTGTTATAAATCTGGACTACCTAAAAGTTATATGTGAGTATAAGAAACATCAGTTACCATTTTTTGAAGTTTATAGCTGCATTTCTTAAAAAGCTGTCAATGAAAATTTGAATTCATGCCACATTTTACCTATTAATAAATTTCCTTATAACAACTGAAGGCATTAATAATAATTCTATATAAGTGCATTACACTTCGTATCTGCTCACACCAAACTTTCACATCTGTAATCCATCATTTCACTGACTATAACTGTTTTTGAAGTTGGAATCATTCTTTTTTTAGAAGTAGTCACTGCAGCTTCTGAGTACTTGGAGGCTTCACTTAAGGGCACTATGGGGAACAAAATTATAAAGCAAATAGGAGGGCAGTTGTGAAAGGAGAGAGGAACAGTCTTCTTCCAGCTACAATCATTGAAGTATGGTATGTATAGATCAGTTCCTTTACAATCCTTTCCCAAGTTGTAGAAGGTCGAAGCCCTCATTCAATAAGCACACTTTCCATTGATTTTTGTTTACACCGAGCCTGTCTCTTCTTTCTGTTCACAACTTATCATGGCTGAGTGTCATATGATCTACTTGAACATTTAATTATGTGTTTGCTTTTCCAGTTTGGTACCAAGGTAAGAAGCTCTTTTCCTTTACCACCATCTTCATCTCTGCCATATCTTGGTCTCAGCATTTGATCTTATATCTCTC
>NW_003854366.1:2773-3291 GCF_000181295.1 Otolemur garnettii
TCTCAAAGCTGGCGGGCTTAAGTCCCAGGAAGAGCTAATGTTCCATTGATGTCCAAATTCAGGAAAAAAGTTAATTTCCCAGTTTGAAGCCCATAATGAAGGAAGAATTTTTTCTTCCTCGGAGGAGAGTCAACCTTTTTGCCCTATTCAGGCCTTCAACTGATTGGATAAGGCTCACCCACATTAGGAAGGGACATGGGCTTTACTGCAGTGATATAAATATTAATTTCATTCAAAAACACTCTATAGAAACACCCAGAATAATGTTTGACCTAATATCTGTAGGGAGCCCATGGCACAGTCAGATGCATACAACAAATTTACCTAATATCAAAAGTGATGTGCCATCACATTTGCAGTATACTCTTTGTTAAAAGCGAGCCACTGAGTCTATCCCGCACTATCCAGGGGAGAGAAGAATTAAGCTTTACCTCTAAAAGGAAGGAATATAGAATAGCATGTAGACCTATTTTCACACTAGTTCAGAAACTGGTACCTGGTACTTACCTCCAATGTTT
>NW_003854367.1:0-976 GCF_000181295.1 Otolemur garnettii
GGGAAATCTTTGGCTTACCTGCCATTGCCACGGCAACCAGGTAATCTAAGGACTCCAGAAGTGAGACTTCCAGATTAGCAGAGGAAGAGGAAGAAGAAGAGAAGGGGGGGAAGGAGGAAGGGAAGAAGGCAGCCTGAAATAAACAAAGAAATCTATGAATGGAGAAATAACTGAAGTCGTGTGCCTGCAGCTTGCTGTGTTGGGGAGGAAATCTAATTTCTCCACCTAACTTTGTAGTTGGGACAGACCCCCCCTCCCCAGGATTAGCAAGAGAAAAACCAGTTTGTTTATAAATGTGTGCAGTGCATGGCATGTGGGAGAAGCCTCAGTGCAAGGTAGTTCAGTGGCTTGGAACTCTGGCTTGTATGGCATCTCCAGTAAGAACAATACATTTTTAGAGACGTGACAAGACGAAGGAAAAGGACATTGAATCTCTACAGGCAGCCACTTGGCAGGGCAGGGGAAACAAAGGACAGATAAAGTTTAGTTAGTGAAGCTTGCTAATAGAAATTCCTCTGGTATCACCTCGAGGCTGATGAGGGTCTCAAGCTGTCTTCAGTGGTTAAGATTTGTTTTCCTAGAGGAGATGGGGAGGCAAGATACCTTTTGTCTCTGTAAATAAATCTCTCTCCTGCTTTTAGTTAGAGAAAGACAGGGCAGAGAGTCCTCCTGTGTCTACTTCTGAATTGACTCAAAACCCCTCCCTGTCTGGGGAGGCGCAGTCTGGTCTCCCACAGTGAGAATGTGTCCTGTCCTCTTCTCCCTCCTACCAGATCAGGCACTAACAAGGGTTAGAGGGTCACTTTGTTCTGTCTAGCATGACCTTACTTAACCCATCCGAGAGGCCTGTGCTCTTTTTCTATTCAGCATACCCTGAAAAGAAGGTCCCCCAAATGCTCTCAGGGTCCCCCTGGTAACAAGAAGCCAGGAGAAGTGTGTTTCACCCCCTACCCCAGAAGGGCAGGGTAGCTTAGAA
>NW_003854367.1:2611-3288 GCF_000181295.1 Otolemur garnettii
TTTCCACTTCTGTTGTTCTTGAAGACATACAGGTCTGACCAGTAGAAGTTGGTGAAGGGCCTAGGGTAAGGCCTTTTAGGGAGCCCCAAACCCTAAAAAGATTATGGCTGTCCTCCAAACAATGTTTATGCAGTACATAATAGTGTACTATCAATAAATCATAAAGAGATGTTAGAATGTGAAAAGAAAAAAAAATAAATCATAAAATACAAAACTTGCCTGAATGCCAGGGTTAAAATAGCTTGTTTCTGGCTTTTTTTCCCCTAGAGTCCTGGATCACTTCCTTCATCAAAGTTATACTTTTTTAACAGTCTTGATGTCCTTGCTTTCTAATATTTTCAGTGCCAGAAGCAAGTTTCTGTTCTGCCTTTTGGGTTGTCCAACTCCAAAGAAAAGCATGGGGGACCAACCAAGTCACTCTGGGGAGAACAGCACACCCTGGCCTCTTAGCCTCTAGGCCAGACACAGGGACCAGGACATGCTCCCCTGGCTCAGGCCAGGACATGCACCCGCCTCCCCTATCTGGTGAGCATGTTGAGGGCCTGGCTGAATCTTGTCTTGTGGCTGCTATTTGGGAAGCAAGGAGCAGAGATTTTACTGTCACTGGGCACCGTTGCCAGGGACCAGAAGTAATGTCTCTTACCTGATCGGCAATGTGACATGGCTGCTTAACAACC
>NW_003854368.1:0-578 GCF_000181295.1 Otolemur garnettii
AACTCTTGGGCTCAAGCAATTCTCTTGCCTCAGCCTCTCAAGTAGCTGGGCCTACAGGCGCCCACCACAATGCCTGCTATTTTTTTATTGCAGTTGTCATTGTTGTTTAGCTGGCCTGGCCGGATTCAAACCCACCAACTTATGTGTATATATATGTGACTGGTACTGTAATCACTGTACTGTGGGAGCTGAGCCCTTCCCATCTTGTTTTGACCTAATGTCTTCATCATAGATATTATTATATGTTCCCAATTTCCTTTGCTCACCAGTCTTTTAAAAATTATATCCCTTATTTTTGGAGAACCATTTTTCTTCTATCTGAAATGTATCCCTTCCTTTAGAAATTCAGTTTTATTTGTCTTAAATATCTTTCTCTTTGTCTTGGTTCTCAAAACATAATTTTACTGACCACACAGTTGTAAGAAAACGCCTATTTTCCTCAATACTTTAAATGTAATTCTTCTCACTCTCTGTCACATGTCCACATCTCAGTCTTCAGTATTTATTAATTTCATTGTGATGAGTTTAGGCAAGGTAGGAATTTCTTTTTTGCTGTTTTTGCCTGGGGCCACGTTTGA
>NW_003854368.1:2316-3287 GCF_000181295.1 Otolemur garnettii
CTGTATATGTGTGTCTTTGTGTATGTATATGTGTGTATTTATGTTTATTTATATGTGTGTATTTATGTGTACCTGTGGCATCTTGGCTTGACCATCAGATCATCCCAGAAGCTTGTGGCAGAGAAATTAAGTAATTTTGTTGACTTCTACTCCATGATTAATATATTCATTCTTCAGTTCTTTACTTGCTAAATGGCTACTGTCCCAGACACTCTTCTAGGAGCTGGAATATAGAAACAACTGAACATACCAGAAATTCAACTTTTAGTCTAGTGGTGAGAGGCAAATGAGTAAGTAAACTTCATGGTGTGTCAGAGAATAAGTGCTGGGAGAGAATAAAGGCAAGAACAGAGGAAGGGTACCAGGGGTGGGGAGAGGACGTTCTCATATTTGCAGAAAGTGAGCCAACATGTTTTGAAGACTTTATGCACAGAAAACACTGTGATCATCCAGTTGAAGAGTGTAAGTCAGTGTAATGACCGTTTACCTAGGTAATAGCATAATACACCTGCTAAAAATTACCTACATGTTTCGGACCATGACACATTGCCAAAATTCAGGTAGACAATAAGAGGCAGCTGAGCCAAGGATGGATGGGAATAGGAGATAGTTTAGGCCACTTTCACATCTATGATAAAGCATGACTGATTTTCTACAGAAATCTTTGGATTATGAAATCCTGCGTCACTTATGGTGGTTAGTCACTGTCCACACATGGTTCTATGATTGTGTCCTGTTACAAAGAAAGTTCAGCTTTACTAAGTCAAAGCCCAGGAAAAGACCACTGAAACTAGATAAAAGAACATCGTCACAATGATCCAAATATACATACAGAAAAATGTCTGTGCTTCAAGCTCTCCATCAGAAAACTACACCAACAGAAGGAAATGTTTCATTCCCAAACATTCCAAATTCTCTTACTGACTCTGTAGAGTCACATCAGGTTAGTTGACATGGAAAATGAAGTTAAA
>NW_003854369.1:0-767 GCF_000181295.1 Otolemur garnettii
AAAAAGCATTTATTGAAGGATATGCAAAATTTTTCTTCTGCTTGATCAGTTCTACCATTGATATTCTCTGTTGTTATTTTTATTTCACTCATTGTATTCTTCAGCTCTAGGATTTCTGTTTGGCTCTTTTTATTTATTTTTTTTTCCTTCTATTAAGTCATATGTGTATACCATGGAATGCTATGCAGCATTAAGAAAAGATGGAGACTTTACCTCTTTTATGTTTACATAGATGGAGCTGGAAAATATTCTTCTTAGTGAAATATCTCAGGAATGTTTGATTCTTTTTAATGATTTTCATCTCTTAATTGAGTTTCTGAAGAAAAAATTTTCTGTTGCATTTCTGGAGACTGCAGTCCAAAATCAAGGTGTAGGCAGGTTCATGCTCCCTCTGAAGGGTCTCTAGGGACTTATCCTCCCATTTTTCTTCCAGCTTCTGTTGGCTACAGGTGTTCCTTGCCTTTTGGCTGCTGAATCTTTTCAATTTCTGCTTCCATTTTCACATGGCCTTCTTGTCTCTTTATGTTTATCCTTTGTATGTCATTTATAAGGGCGCTTGTCTTGAGATTTAAGGCTTATCTGCATAATCTAATTTTGAAATCATTGATTACATCTGCAAAGTCTTTTTTTCCAAATAATGTCACAGTTGTAGGTACCTGGGGGTTAGTATGTGGACATATCATTTTGAAGTCTGCTATGAAACAAACTAAAGACACCTATCTTCCTGAAACAAGCAGATGACCTTCAAATATTCAATATTTGGAGAC
>NW_003854369.1:2076-3284 GCF_000181295.1 Otolemur garnettii
GCCACTATGCCTGGTTAAACTTCGTGTCTTTTCTAGCCTTCCATATTGATATTTGCCACTTGAGATTATTTTACCTTGTGGCATTTCCTATTCTCCATAATTTCATCAAGTTTCTCCTTCTTATAGCTTCTTAGTCCCTTTCGCTTTCTGTAGGTCTAAGCAAGAACATCCTTCTTGAAGACTTTCAAGGTATGTCTCCTGTGGGGATGTGGCATCACTCTCTTGTTCTTTTTAATTTTCATCTTTTGAGAAGAGCTTGAGTGGCTTCTGTTAGCCCTTGGATGTATGCCATGGGGCAAGGGCTAGGAAAAAGCCACTAAATAGGGTCTTGAGTGGTCAAAACTATAAGCTTGTAGGCATTATGAAAAGGCCCCTAGACATCTGAGAACAAGAATTTCTGAATCCCTCCTTACCGACACTCTGTCCCCTCTTTGCACCTCATGATTGATATCTATGAAACAAGATGTAGAATAGATGGTCCATATACTCTCCTCCATTCTAAAACTTTATTAACATTACTTTCTTCTAACTCATTAGCTTGCCTAGATAGACTGCATTATATATATCCACCAAGTTATGAGGAACTTTGACTTTATAATTTTTAAGCCTTTCACATCATGCAAACCCTGGAAGGTCTGTCCCTGCCTCTCCAATGTCATCACAAGCCACTCTCCTCGTTACTCATGCCACTATAGTCGTACTGGCATCTGTTCTTATCCCTTAGCATAGAAAGCCCTTCAGAGTCTTTGCACTTGTTCTTTCCTCTGCTCTGCACATCTTTTTTCTGGCTTTTCTCTTGCCTTGCTACTTCTCATTCAGGACTTAGAAAAATGCTACCTTTTCAGTAGGCATTGCCTTATAACTATGTCCCTTCACCCATTCACATATGACTCTTAGTTGTTTCTCATTACTCTGTTTATTTTCTTTATAGACTATATTATGACCTATAGTCATCTTGCTTCCTTATCGTCTTTTCATTGCCTACCTCCACTTAGCACTCTACCATCTAAATGCTTTAAGGATAGGAATCTTATTTGGGTTTTTTTTTTTTTTTGAATCCCAGTGCCTAGAGGAGTATATAGATAAACATACAAAAAATGCAATGAATGCATGAATCCATCTTTCTGAGCCAGTTGAATTGCTCTTTCACAAAACACATTTAATAAATTATCATCATTTCTCTAAGAATCTCTATCTTCAAGCCTGTG
>NW_003854370.1:0-923 GCF_000181295.1 Otolemur garnettii
TCTGTCTCAAAACTAAATAAATAAATAAAATTCAATAGCAACTTAAATTTATAAATGAGAAAAGGGAGAGGCCTACACACACCAAAAAGTATCTGAGACTTATTTCTGATTTCCAGGGCCTTTCTTAGCCAAGGCTGTGTTTTAACATTAGAACAACATCCTTCTGTGTATCATGTTTCATGTGACAGGATTAAAATTCTGCATTTTAACTCATGACGGTAAGACCAGCACTTTGGGAGGACAAATCAGGAGGATCACTTGAGACCAGAAGTTTGAGACCAGCCCAGGCAATGTAGCGAGACTCCATCTCTCCAAAGAAAAATTGTTTTAATTAGCCTGGTGTGGTGGTACACTCCTTTGGTCCCAGCTACTCAGGAGGCTGAGGTAGGAAAATCACTTGAGCCCAGGAGTTCACAGCTGCAGTGAGCTGTGATCATGCCGTGTAGCACTCCAGATTGGGCAAAAGAACAAGAGACCCTGTCTCTAAATGAAAATAAAATTATGTATTTTATTATCTAGGTATTATACTTTTGCATTTTATGCCTCAAGCAGGGTACCTTATCCAGGACTAAGTTGGGGAGTTTAGGAGGCCAACATGGGGAAGATAAGATCAGCCACCCTACAGAAGTCGGAAGAAAACACGTGTTCTTTGTTACTGCATCAAAGCCGCCAGTGACCTCTGCTTGCCTTGCCTTTTCTTCCAGGTGGAAAGGGGAAAATGTGGCCACCACTGAAGTCGCTGACATAGTAGGACTGGTTGATTTTGTCCAGGAAGTAAATGTGTATGGAGTGCCTGTGCCAGGTATACACAAGATATTATAAATCTCTGCCTAAACCCACTCGGTGTCTAAACCCCAGGGCAAAGCTTGTCATTGTTTTCTCCTGCCACCCAGAGAATTAAACAGGTCTTCAGCCACCAGGGA
>NW_003854370.1:2231-3283 GCF_000181295.1 Otolemur garnettii
AGGTACAGGCCGTGAGGGGGTACAGAATACACCTCCTGTCACTCCCAAGGAGAACACCCCATGCCTTTTGCTGAGTAACACAAGGGTCCAAGTTGTGCTTGTCAGCCATTGTGCCACACTGGGCTCCCACAGACCTTTCCTCAAGCATGTATCTTTCTAAATGCTTAATTTTATAAGGGTAACCCTAAAAAAGAGTATGTCTGAGAAGGCGAGAGAATCTAGAAAATGAAACGAAAGGACTTAGCTCAGTGTTCCTCAAAGTAGGCTCCCCAGCTCAGCAGCAGCAGGCCGTCTCCCAGGCTGATCCCAGATCCACTGAGTTAGAACTTCTGGGACGGGGCCCAGAAACTACGTCATCACAAGCCTTCCAATGAGGACTACAGTCGGATTTGGGGGGGTTGAAAACATCTAGAAATAGATACTGGTGATGATTGTACAACATCATGAGTATACTAAATGCCACCAGAATTGTACACTTTAAAATGGGTAAAATGATGAATTTCGTGTATTCACCACAATTTAAAAAAACAACAACACTAAAGTCTGAGAAGGACTAAAGCCCAATGGTTCCAAAAAGTTGGCCAACCATCAACATCTAAGAAACTTTTTAAAGCCCAGTTCTTATGGCTGAGAACCTCTGGGGTGTGGGACTCAGAATCTGCATGTCTTTTTTTAATTCCCAAGTGAGTCTAATGAGCAGTAAGGTTTGGGAGCCACTTAGCTAGAACAAAGAAGAGGCGGCTAACGGTCTTCCAATGGTTGGCAGAGAGTCAAGTGGGACGAGGAGCAGGTGTGTTCCGTGCTGCTCCAGCAAGCAGAGCTAAAACCAGATTGAAATAACCAGGGAGGGGCTGGGCCCTGTATAATCCCAGCACTCTGGGAGGCCGAGGCAGGTGGATTGCCTGAGCTCACAGGTTTGAGACCAGCCTGAGCCAGAATGAGAACCACACCCCACCCCATCCCCTGTCTCTCAAAAAAACAAAAAAGCGGCCGGACATTATGGCAGGCACCTGTAGTCCCAGCTACTTAAAAGGCTGAGGCAAGAGAATCGC
>NW_003854371.1:0-3274 GCF_000181295.1 Otolemur garnettii
AGAGACCTGGGGGCCTTGTTTCTTTGCAGGATGTCAGCTGGAGGCTGTCCTGAGTTTTTGTGTGTGCCTGATCATATGGTAGCTTATTTCATGAAAGCCAGCAAGCAAGAGAGTTTGCAAATAAGACAGAAGTTACAATTTATGTAACATAATCATGGAGATGACAATTCATCATATTGATCACATATATTGGTTAGAAGCATCACACAGGACCAGCCCATACCCAAGAACTGGTCCATACAAGAGTATGGACACTGGGAGGCAGGAGTCGCTGTGTCCTCTGGGATTCTGTCTGCTATACAGTAGGCTGAGGCAGAGGCTGACCCTACTGACAAGACATGGAAAAGATGAAACTGTAAATGTGGCAAGACCCTGAAGACAAGTCCATGGTGTTATAGTATTTTCTTAAATGGGGGGACAAATGAACTAGATAAATTAGGAGATAAGCTTTTTATAAGAAAGAAACAACCGAATATGAAACTGAAGTCAGAGTAGGAGTTAAGTACCTATTTTTTAAAATCATATCTTTCCTTCCTTCTCTTCGTCTCTGCCCCTGAGTCACTCATTTAAATTACAGAGTTATTCAGGGAACAAAAGACATGGAGAACATTGTATTTTATATCAGATGAGCTCACTTGAGAAATGTGCAGAACATCTATCACCTCCTTAACAATAATACACAAAACATTCAAAAATGAAAAGGAAGTAAACTGCTATCATTCCTAACATTCTCATTTCTGGAACATCACCATGATGCCAACAAAGCACGAGGAAAGTTTAAATGGAACATGTTGATTCAAAAATCCTTGAAAGAAAAAAATAATCTTTTATGACTTTTCCTACAAAAAAGAATTGACTAAATACTTGGATGAGAGCCCTACCCAAATTGAGCAGTCCCAGACATTGAACCCAAGTATTTTTGCCTTTCCCCTCCAGTTTTCACCCTACACATTCATCCCAAGTGAATAAGCAACATTTCATTTAATTCATGTCCCACTGAAATGAAACATTTGGGATACATAAATGGATATAAATTCCCATAAGACATAAAAACAGAACACAAAAACATAATTTAATTGTTTCTTAAAGATATAAAGACACCATTAACAAAAACCATTTATTTATTAATCTTTTACACAGACAGTGGGTGGTGCTGCTAGGGGTGAGCAGTTATCCTGTGAATGGCAATGATCCATATTGTAGTATTACCAAAGGTTCACAAGAAAATTTCATCCTAATTTTGACATAATTAAAAAAAATGAATGTTATTAATTGCCTTATTTTATAAGGAAAAACTTATACAAGGATTTTCTCATTTTACTAACAATTAAGAATCATGTTTAAGATTATATGGATAGATGCTTTAAAATATCCACTTCATGCACTTTTGCTTTGGAGTCGTGTGGAGTAACTTGAAAGAGAACAATGTTCCCATGGAGGAAATCTGGCAAAGCAAGTAAAATTAAAGCAAAGCAAGTCCTATTAAAGACAACAAACAGGTAATGCATCAATGACAAATAGAGGGGCTAAGATTCTGGAGAAGGAAGAACCACAGAAAGGTAAGTTGCCTTTTCTCTGTTTTCATTTGCTGACTTCTTTTCATTGGGATCAGGTGAAAGCAGAAGAATTCAGGTTTGTTACAGGCAGGGATCAGAGAAACCAACACAGCCATTGACATCAGGTGGGGATGAGTGACAAAACTGATAAGACTCAGAGAGATCAGGTCTCTCTCAGGATATTTGTTGAATTCTGCAGCTGTATAAAGTGGGATGCTATAAAAAGTTTATAAAATTATTATATTATATCTGAATTTAAGTTTATTAAATTCAGAAAAAAAGGACATTTTTCTGCTATCTATGGAGCACAGAATATTGAAATCAGAGTTCAGTATCAGTCAGGGATGAGGAAATTGCACTGAACACACCAGACATTCCACACAAAGCCCCAGAGGGATAAGAACAAATCAGAGATCAACTAGCCTTATCCAAATGGCAACATACCATTCCTCCAGAGGAGGAGAACTATCATACAAAATATTTACATTTCTATAAAAAATTATAAGGCATACTAAGAGAGAGGATTTTATCATTAAAATCCTAGAGAAGAAAACAAAAATAAAAAACACAAACAATCCCCCATAAACATGATATTGGAATTGCCATCACCTTAAAGTAAATACAAATAATTTATTCATAAAAATAGATGAAAAGATTAAAATGATGAAGAATTCTACCAGGCATTAGAATCTACTAATAAAATAAAAATTCTAAAACTAAAACTATTTATTACCTGAAATTAAAGCTTCACTGTATGAGTTTAACACAGATTAGCTCTAGGTGAATACACTGTCAGTGACCAAAAGGTATGTCAATAAAAAGTATGTAACTGAAGCACAAAGAAAAAAAGGTATGAAAATACAGAGGAGTGTTATTGTAGGTACGTAAGAACATTTCAGGAAGGCCTAATGTAACCGTAACTAGAAGGAAAGGAGAGAAAGAGAGGATATATTCAAAGATACAATAGCCAAGAATTACATAAAGTTTCTTAAAAATGTCAATCAAAAATTCAAAAGGTTCTGAAAACCCAAGGCAGGATAAATAAAACAAGGGATGCCTAGTTGAAGTATAGTTAAATGGACACCCAAGATAAAGAAAATTTTTAAATCATCCAAGAGAAGAAAATTACACTTGAAGGAGTGACTATTAATTTAACAAATGAGTTTTCCTAGAAAATGTGGAGGTCAGAAAACAGCAGAATGATGACTACAAAGTGCTACAAGAGAGAGCTGCCATCTGGGGTTCTCTACCCAGTGAAAGCGGGAACAAAACAGGAACACGGAAACCACAGGAAGGAAAAGGAAAACCTAAGTTTGACTTCATCTCAAGAAACTCAGACAATATTCACAGCAGCACTATTCATAATAGCCCCACACTGGAAATAATCTAATTGTCAAAAAATATGAAGTGGATTTTTTATGAATGGTGGTATAGTCATACAATAGAAACAAAAAAGAAAAAAACTACAACCATTAATAGACACATTAACACAGATAAATCTACCAACTACAATTTGGGGAGAAAAATGCTAAACATGGGGTGGCACCTGTGGCTCAAGGAGTAGGGCGCCAGCCCCATATGCTGGAGGTGGTGGGGTCAAATCCAGCCCCAGCCAAAAACTGGAAAAAAAAAAAAAAAAGAAGCTGAACATGCACGAAAGTGTACATTGTCTATGATCCCATTTCAAGGCATATTAATGTATCATCTTAGAAGTCAGG
>NW_003854372.1:0-995 GCF_000181295.1 Otolemur garnettii
CGGGCTGGATTCCAACCTGCCACCTTAGGGGTATGTGGCTGGCGCCTTAGCCATTTGAGCCACAGGCGCCCAGCCCTAACTGGCTTCTAAGAAGAGACACCTATAAGTGTTCAGGTCACAGTACCTTTTTCCCTGTAATAAATGTTTCATAATTGTTCCTGAAGCTTTCTTTGGATATGCCCTTTCTGTAGGGTTTTGCATAGTGTTTCTTCAAAATACTAGTTTTTTTTTTCCAAGTTACCTGTATACTAACTTTTTCCTTACTTAACAGCCTATTCTGGTGACTCAGTCCATATCTGTAGTTCCAGTAAGAACTAAAAAACGTTTCAAACCTCCTACTTATAAAGCTAAACACAAAACAGAAAAAGAATTTATGGAACAAGCCCGGAAAGCAGGATTGGTCATTCCTCCAGAACGTTTGGAGCGCCCCATACATCTGGCCTGTACAGGTGAGGTGTGGTATTTCTATGACCCTGACCCACTTTCCTTCCATCAGAGATCTGGAACTTGGAGTATAAGTAATGGGATTTATTTTTTATTTTTTAATTTTTTTATTTTTTTGAGACAGAGCCTCAAGCTATCGCCCTGGGTAGAGTGCTGTGGCATCACAGCTCACAGCAACCTCCAACTCCTGAGCTTAAGTGATTCTTTTGCCTCAGCCTCCCAAGCAGCTGGGACTACAGGCGCCCACCACAACACCTGGCTATTTTTTGGTTGTAGTTGTCGTTGTTTGGCAGGCCTGGGCTGGATTCGAACTAGCCAGCTGTGGTGTATGTGGCTGGCACCTTAGCCACTTGAGCTATAGGTGCCGAGCCAATGGCATTTAATTAACCACAAAATCAATTGAACTTCAATACTAATTTTCTTTATGTGCATTATATTTAATTTTTGATCTTGTTTACATACTATTCCTGGAAGTAAAGAGCACAATTTCCCTGTTTCATAGAAGTAGAAACTGAGGCTCTGAGAGACTTAAATTTTTCTTTTTTTTTTTT
>NW_003854372.1:2089-3272 GCF_000181295.1 Otolemur garnettii
TTTTTTTTTTAAACTATTGGTCAAACAATTTATTTATTTATTATTTTTTGGCCTGGGCTGGGTTTGAACCTGCCACCTCTGGCATATGGGGCTGGTGCCCTACCCTTTTGAGCCACGGGGGCCGCCCCCGGGCTATTTTTTGTTGCAGTTGTCATTATTGTTTAGCTGGCCTAGGCTGATTTTGAACCTACCGGCCTTGGTGTATATGGCTGGCGCTGTAACCACTGTACTATGGGCCAAGCCTCGTTTTTCCATTTTTAGTAGAGACGGGATATGGCTTTTGCTCAGACTGGTCTCAAACTTGTGAGCTCAAGCAGTCCATCCGTCTCAGCCTCCCAGAGTGCTAGGATTGCAGGCATGAGTCACCTCACCTGGCCTCATCCAGGATATTATAAAAGATGTGAAGAGACTGTCTTTTTTATGGTTGAATAGTATTCCATGGTGTGCATGTACCACAATTTGTTAATCCATTCCTGAGTTGATGGGCATTTAGGTTGTTTCCACATCTTGGCAATTATAAATTGAGCTCCAATGAACAATCTATTGTCCTTATGATAAAATGATTTTTTTTTTCTTCTGGATAGATGTCTAGTAGTGGGATTTCAGTATCAAACAGGAGAACTAATTTGAGATCTTTGAGGATTCTCCATACTTTCCAAAGAGGCTGTATTAGTTGCAGCCCCACCAACAGTGTAAAAGTGTTCGCCTCTCTCCACATCCATGGCAGCATCTGCAACTTTGGGACTTCATGATGCGGGCTAATCTTATTAGGATTAGGTGATATCTCAGGATGGTTTTGATTTGCATTTCTCTGATAATTAGGGATGGTGAGCATTTTTTGATGTTAGCCATTCATCTGTCTTCCTTAGAGAAAGTTCTGTTCATATCTCTATCCTAGTGATATATGGGAGTGTTAGCGCTTTTTTTGTTAATTAATTTGAGTTCTCTGTAGCATCCCTGTCTTCGTTGGTAATTTTTTTTTTTTTTTGCAGTGTTTGCCTGGGGCTGGGTTTGAACCCGCCACCTCTGGCATATGGGGCCAGTGCCCTACACCTTTGAGCCACAGGTACCGCTCTTCGTTGGTAAATTTTTTTTTTTTTTTTTTTTGAGTCAGAGCCTCAAGCTGTCCCCCTGGGTAGAGTGCTGTGGCATCACAGCTCACAGCAACCTCCAACTCCTGGGT
>NW_003854373.1:0-3271 GCF_000181295.1 Otolemur garnettii
AAAAAAAAAAAAAATGACTGTCTCGGCCTTGGGCCCCCTAGACTTACATAAGCCTTTTGATTTGTTCATTCACAAAACTCAAGGAACTGGACTCAGATTATAGATACAAACTTTGCGGGATTGTAAGCAACCGGTACCATATTTCTCTGAGCAAGTGGATGTGATAACAAAAGGCTGGCCCAGTTGTCTGAGAACAGAAGCTGCTACTTAGGATAGTTTATAGGAAGTTGAAAAGGTTACCTTTGGGCAAATGGTGACTATGTATTATGTATTACCCCCACTAGAACAAAAGGGGGGCTTTTGGTTTCTGGCAAGTGACCAGATGGGTAAATATCGGGCTATTTTGTGAGACAATCCTAATGTAACTCTGAAGCTGGTGTCCACCTTAAATCCAGCCACCTGGCTGCCTGTGGACTCACCTTTCCCCCTTCTATGAATACATTCAGATAATTGACCAATTGTATTCTAGTCTCCAGGATTTGACTGATAAGCCCCTGTCAGACCTAGATAAGGAGCTCTTTATGGATGGAAGCAGCATTAAAGAACAGGGACAATACAAAGCTGGGCGGTGGGTATGCTGTGGTCAATGGCCAAAAGGTAATTGAGGCACAGGCCCGACTCTTTGGGATATCCGAAAACATATACACTGTGTGCCTAGCTTGTACTCCGCAGATTTTCATTTTCCTGGTAAAGCAACTCTTTAGTTAAGATCTCTCAATCTATAGCCTCTTTCGCTAACCTATCTCTTTGCTGGATCAGCTACCTAAAATTGTTTTCATGTATGACTAGGGGAATTTTAGCATGGAGATTCCATCTGGAAAACACTGGGCCAATATTTCCTGGGAGGGATCCCAGACAGGGATGGGTACTTCTTTTGATAGACTTTACTGCCTTGGTGGGGAGAGGTGGCAACTGAAGAGAAATAAGAGTATTGTGGCCCCTCCTTCAAAAGCCCATATCTCTCAGTTGGAGAGATGGATTTGAGGCAGCTTCTCCCATTCTCCTGATAACGTCTGTCATATTAAAAATTCCTTTCTTCCTTGGCAATCCTTGGCAGATCTCATTGTCTCTTAATTGGATCTCTGTGCGAGGAGCAACTAGACCTAGACTGAAGCCCCCTTGCGATTTCAACAACACTTTTCTCCTAGACATAGGTTTCTGCTCAAATGCCACATTCTCAGAAAGATCTTCCTTGATCATTCTTTCTGGAAATGCTCCTCCTCTCTCTATTTCATTACCCTGACTTAATTTTCATTACAGGAATTAGCCACCGCCTGACAAATTCCGTACTTACATTTTTGTGCTGTATGATCCCAACAGAATGTAAGCTCCTTGAGGGCAGGATATTTTGTTTCTTTCCACATAGCTGTTTTCCTAACAGCCATAACAACGTTCTGGCACATAGTTTGGACAGAATGAGTCAATGAATAAACAAATGCAAAGTTGTGGTGAGAGACCTAGCTAGACAGGTTGAGAATTCTGCTAGGGAACATGTTCAGGAGTGACAGAATTTATTTGACCTACTCAGTGTCTTTGGGGCCACTAGGAGATGATTCTTTCCCTAACAGAACCCAGAGGTCCTGCGGTCCCCTTCCCCAATTACTGACAGTCAGGGGCAGAGGCCTAGTCCGCATCAGACCTGTAGTCCACATCAGGTCTTCTGACTCTAGTCAGGTACTCCATTCCTCCTGCCCCTTGGGCGACTGTGGCCGGGTTCCCAGGCCTTCTATTGGACCTATTCTGCATTACCCAGGGAGGTACAAGGGAGTACCACGCCTAGCATGTGGTAAGCGCTTGAGAGCACTCGCTATTGTTAAAGGTGGGTGCTGAAGAGAGGTAAATGTCAGCTTAGAAAGACCTTTTCCCATGCTTAATACTGCAGTAAGCATGCAGTCGGTTTTCGTCCTGTCTTTGTTCTCTCACGCTTTGGGGACCAGTCTGTGGCTATCAGCATCAGCCAGCCGTCCCTTTTTCGCACCGTCAGGGGGCGTGTGCAATGGAACGGTTCTGTCCCGGAACATACCACCGAGGGGCCCAGAGGTAGGACGGTCTACTCTGGGAGGTACCACAGGGGAGGTTCCTGAAACCCATACACTGGAGCATCAGTCACAGTACCCAACGGAGGCACTAATGGCTCCCTTCACTCCATCCTTACCCCCCACCTCCGTTCTCCAGACCTGGCCTATTCGAACCTGCTACAGCCATCACTTCACCCCTTCCTCTCTACAGAGCGAATCAAGCCGGGGACCGCGAAAGGCCAAGCTACTGGCTCCCGGACGTGAAGGGCGGGGTCCTGGGCTGTGATTGGTTACCGCGGAAGTGCCCGGAGTGGTCCAGATGGAGGCCACAGTCCCTGCCTCCCTCCTTACGTTCCTGGTTCCCATTGGCCGTCCTCTTGGGGCAGGCCCTACGCTTACAGACTTGAAGTTCCAACGCGGGATGGGGGCGGGAGGGGACATGGCTTTGTAGACTAGAGTTTTTTTGGACTACTCACCGACTGACCCAACTCGCTTTCCCAAAGGGGCTGAACATGCTACCAGGGCAGGGTTCGCCCTAGTCCCTTGCTTGTAGCCGGAGTCTGACGCTGAATCCGCGGGATGACAGGTGCTTTCCTGACGTGAGCCCTTTTAAGTCTTCTTTACCTGTAACTCAGTCACAAGCCTAATCAGGCACTTTGAGCACTGCACCATTGTTCCTCCAGATACACTCAGTTACCTTCCAGGTAGCTGTCTCTGAGCGTGTTTGGTAGTTGTGTCGCTAGGTATGGCATCTCAGATACTGTTTGGGCGTATTTAATCACCTGACCAGGGCCGTTTGGGGCCCAGATTGTGTGTGTCTCAGTGGGATATTTTATCTGAGTGAATTTTGTGTGCCACGATATGACGTCTCCGGGTGTGAATTTTCTGAGCTCTTTCATCATCTGTGTCCCTGGATGTGAGATCTCTGTGTAGGCATCTGCATCGCAGAGTATGAAGTCTCTGAACCGCTTGTGATTCTAGGTCCTAAGTTGTGATTTCGGAGCTTCTGGGGTGCCCGGAATGACCTTGGGAGTCTCTGTCCAGGACGTAGGTTCTCTGATTTGTCTGAGGACTTTATCATAAGGTTATGTGATGTTTCTGAGTTATTTGAACTTCCGTATTTCTGTCTTGGGGGTCTTTGTATTAGCTTGAGAGGTGTCTCCGTGGCTTGGGGGTCTGTCTCTAGGGTGTGAGGTATCTAAACAGTGTTAATATTTTTCCCTGGAGTGAGAACATTGGCCTGTTGTGTGTGC
>NW_003854374.1:0-3270 GCF_000181295.1 Otolemur garnettii
TCACTCCTGACATTTCTCCTCTCACATCTCCTGCTCCCCATCCTAGTCCTGTCACTTCTGACATAGCTCCTCTGACACCTCCTGCTCCCCATCCTAGAGACCTGTCAGTTCTGACATTTCTTTCACAGGTTTCTTTACAGTTTTACCACATTGTGTATATCCTTAAAAATAAACAGTAGGCCGTCCACAGCTGAGCACTTCCTGCATTGGCTGCCTGTTTATGTTGACCTAAGCTTCACAGACCAGACATGCACCATGTGTTGGTATCAGTGCAGTCTTCTCATTCCTTATGGTGGCCAGGTTGTTACAGTTCCTCAGGTGGTTACCTTACAGCATTTCCACTTTATTTAGGTTCCACCTGCTTTTGAACTCAATAGAGGTGGCATCATACTTGTGTATTCTTTGTGTTTTGCTTCTTTTACTCACCAGAAACTCCTCGGCCCAGCTGCAAAAGGAGCCTGGTATGGGGGCTCACCCTTGCGTGAGTATATGTGTGCAGTTGATGTGTTGTTAAACTGATAAACTCTGTAAGAGTCATTCATTTGATACTGCAAGGAGCTCAGGTTTGTTCATTTTCACTCTATCTTGTGCATTTATACACTGTTTATCCGTGCAGTTGTTCTAGGCATTCCCAGCCACTCAAAACAGTGGCAAGAGCCTCTGATGTTGTCTTCTAGGCACAGGAGTGCCTATTGTCGGGGCAGGGTTGTTCCTCACCTTCAGTAGATAATACCAAGCTATCTTCCAAAACTGGAAGTTCCAGTCTCCCTTACCTTTCTTTTTTTTTTTTTTTATGAGACAATCTCGTTCTGTCACTCAGGCTAGAGGTGTCAGCCTTGCTCACAACAACCTATAACTCTTGGGCTCAAGACATCCTCCTGCCTCAGCCTCCCAAGTAGCTGGGACTACAAGTGCCTGCTACCATGCCCAGCTAGAGTTTCTAGTTTTTGTGGAGATAGGATCTAGCTATGTTCTCAGGCTTGTCTCAAATTCTTGGCCTCAAGCATTCCCCCAACCTTGGCCTCCCAAAGTGGTAGAATTATATGCATGAACCAGCATGACTGGCCTTTGAGTCTCCATTCCTGTTAGAATTATAGTATATTCCTAATTAACTACTTTCTTTCCATTATTGGGTATATTTAGATGTCTTTTTTCTAGTTTTTTTTTCAGCCTGATAGGGCTGTAGTAGAATCTCATTGTGGTTTCAATTGCCGTTCCTAATCACAGGGAGGCTGAGAGCCTCTTGCCATCTGTGTCTCCAGATTGTTGAAGTGCTTTTCAGTCTTTTGCTTATTGTTGGGGGGCAGGGGGTGGAGCTTTATATATTCTGAACATGCATTCTTCATTGGCCACATACATACATGGTTTATGTGCTACAGGTAGTTTTTCTTTTTGTTCTTTTTATTAGCAGAAGTACCAATTTCTCAAATACATCAACCTTTTCCTTTATGATTAGTACTTTCTTTTGTGCTTGTTTAAGAAATCTCCTAAAGGAGATGAAATATCTGGGAATTTACCTAACAAAGGACATGAAAGATCTCTATAAGGAGAACTATGAAACTCTGAGAAAAGAAATAGCTGAAGATGTTAACAAATGGAAAAACATACCATGCTCGTGGCTGGGAAGAATCAACATTGTTAAAATGTCCATACTACTCAAAGCAATATACAGATTTAATGCAATCTCTATTAAAGCACCATTGTCATAATTTAAAGAACTTGAAAAAATAGTACTTTGTTTTATATGGAATCAGAAAAAAACCTCTAATAGCAAATACATTATGCAGAAATAAGAACAAATCACATCACATTACCAGACTCCAGGCTATACCATAAATCTACAGTAATCAAAATAGCATGGTACTAACATAAAAACAGAGCAGTAGATTTATGGAACAGAATAGAGAACCAAGAGATTAACCCAGATTCTTATGATCATTTGATCTTTAACAAGCCTCTCAAAAATATTCAGTGGGGGAAAGACTCCCTGTTTAACACAGTGCTGGGTGAACTGGCTGGTGACCTGTTAGAAGACTGAAACTGGACCCCCACCTTTCACCATTAACAAAAATTGATTCACACTGGATGAAAGATTTAAACTTAAGACATAAAACTATAAAAATACTAGAAGAGAGTTCAGGAAAAAAACACTTGAAGAAATTGGCCTGGGAGAATCTTTTATGAGGAGGAGCCCCTGAACAATTGAAACAATACCAGAAATACATTACTGGGATCTGATCAAACAGCCAAGTGCACAGTAAGTAAAGCAAACAGACAACCTTCAGAATGGGAGATCTTTGCAGGTTACACTTCTGACAAAAGTCTGATAATGAGAATCTACAGAGAACTCAAACTAATCAATAAGAAAAGAACAAATAACCCCATTTCTATGTGGGCAAGAGACTTGAACAGAAACTTCTCTGATGAATACAGGTGCATGGCCTACAGACACATGAAAAAATGCTCATCATCCTTAATCATCAGAGAAATGAAAATCAAAACCACTTTAAGATATCATCTAACTCAGTAAGATTAGCCCACATCACAAAATCCCAAAACTACAGATGTTGGTGTGGATGAGGGGAGAAGAGAACACTTCTACATTGCTGGTGGGAATGCAGGCTAATATGTCCTTTTTGGAAGGAAATTTGGAGAACACTCAAGGAACTAAAAGTAGACCTACTGTTCGATCCTGCAATTCCTCTACTAGGTATATACCCAGATGATCAAAAATTATTTTACAACAAGGACATTTGCACCAGAATGTTATTGCAGCCCAATTCATAATAGCCAAGACATGGAAACAGCACAAGGGCCCATCAACCCAGGAATGGATTAACAAATTGTGGTATATGTACACCGTGGAATTCTATGCAGACATAAAAAAAGATGGAGCCTTCACATCCTTTATGTTTACATGGATGGAGCTGGAACATATTCTTCTTAGTAAAGTATCTCAAGAATGGGGGGGAAAGTATCCAATGTACTCAATAGTACTATGAAATCAATATATAATCACCTACACATTCATATAAATGGCAAAACATAACTATAGTCCAGAAAGTAGAAGGGAAGATATGAGAGGAGGGAGGGTATGTAGGGGGACCTCACCTAATGTGCATGATGCAATGGTACATTTCAAAACTATTAAGAAATGAGTATAATTGTGATGGATGTGTTAGTTCAATGTAAGCATTTCACACTGTATATCAAAGCAGTACCCTGAACCCCATAAGTACATCAATGTACAAAGTTATGATTTAATAAAAA
>NW_003854375.1:0-3267 GCF_000181295.1 Otolemur garnettii
AAAAAAAAAAAAGAAAGAAAAATTACTCTAAAAGTATGTCCAGGCTCAGGAAGACAAATGTGCCGTGATAAGAAAGCACTGTCTGTCTCGGGAAGACAGGTATGTGGCATAGCAGCTGAAAGAAAATGTGGACCTAGAGGCTGCTGAGAGGCAGGAGATAAGGAGTCATGGATGTCCGGATGGCGGGAGGCTGAAACATGGCTTTCTCCATAGATGGGAGGATATGGCCAAGGAGCAAAGCCTGGGGAATCTAAGACTGAGAGGGAACGGTGAGTGGAGGAGAATGGAGAAAGGGGATGATGGTCTTCATGAAGAAAGAGGAAGTGAGAATCTCCAAAAGCAAGGAGTGCCAGATACTGCAAAAGAAAGTTCTCCTCTCACAACACGCTAAAATTCATTAACAAAATGATCAGTGTTTGGACCTCAAGAGTAAGCCAGGTCTGGGCGGCACCTGTGGCTCAGTGAGTTGGGCACCGGCCCCATATACTGAGGGTGGCAGGTTCGAACCCAGCCCCAGCCAAAGTGCAACAAAAAAATAGCCAGGCGTTGTGATGGGTGCCTGTCAGTCCCAGCTACCTGGGAGGCTGAGGCAAGACAATAACCTAAGCCCAGGTTGCTGTGAGCTGTGTGACGCCACGGCACTCTACCAAGGGTGATAAAGTGAGACTCTGTCTCTACCAAAAAAATGAGTAAGCCAGGTCAAATGCAACTATAAAATCATCATATTAAATTAAAGATATATACTGAATGATTACTAAGAGATTCAGGAGGGCACACCTGAGTTGTGTTTAACAAAGTTCCATATTAACATACCTACCTAAGAATACAAGTTTTACATATTAACAAAATTCTAAAAATGGAAAAACCTACTTTTACATCTTTTAGTAGGAGGTAAAGTGCTAACAGCTATCACAGACAATGTCACTGATAAAAGCCAAGAAATGGATTCTGACTTGAGCCTAGGACATTTGTTGCTCTTGCCCTTCTTTCTTTCTTTATTTATTTACTGAGACAAGAGTCTCACTTACTTGCCCCTGGTAGAGTGCCGTGGTGTCACAGCTCACAGCAACCTCAAACTCTTGGGCTCAAGTGATCCTCTTGCCTCAGCCTCCCAAGTAGCTGGAACTATAGATGCTCACCACAACACCCGGCTATTTTTTACCAGTTCCGGCTCTTACTCAGCTGGTCTAAAGCAATCTATCCACCTTGGCCTCTCAGATTGCTGGAACTACAGACATTAGCCACAGTGCCCCTTGGCCCTTCTTTTGATAATAGCCTTATCAAAATGTGATTATCCTCTGGGGCCCCCTACCAGTTCATGTGGTCCCCTTGAGAGTGACAGCACCACCCATACCCCCAGGTCTGGAGACAATCCTGATGTTTAGCAAGAGTATCTTAGGGGCACTCATTCCCCTGGAGCCCTGGGTAGCCAGCACTAAGGAGAAAGAGAAGCTATCTTTCTGTTGCAGTTACTAAACTGCAAGAACAGAAGCTGGAGTTGGTAGCAGCAATCTTTACTCCCCTGTGGTGAGAGCTTGCCTGCCTGAAAAGTAAACCAAAAGAGAAAAGCAGAGCTGAAGAACAGGGACAAAAGAGATTCCTGACAATGCCATTTGAGTGCCTTGATCCACCACTGCCAGAAATTTCACCCTATATTTTTCAATTACCATGTGCATTCTAAGAGCAGGCCTCCCAGATTTTTAGAGAAAGTTATCAGAGTAGGAATGACATTCAAGGCATGAAAATGTGTAAATCATAATCAGACCAATCTTTTATTTGAGAAATAAAATCCCATTATAAATGCTCTGCATCCAGAGCACAAAACTTTACTAGAAATGAGTTTGAGGGTGGCGCCTGTGGCTCAAAAGGGTAGAGTGCCAGCCTCATATGCTGGAGGTGGTGGGTTCAAACCCAGCCCCAGCCAAAAACTGCAAAAAAAAAAAGGAAAGAAATGAGTTTGAAATAATACTGGTGGCTCGGCGCCTATAGCTCAAAAGGGTAGAGTGCCAGCCTCATATGCTGGAGGTGGTGGGTTCAAACCCAGCCCCAGCCAGAAAAAAAAAAAAAAAAAAGGAAAGAAATGAGCAGAATCATCCAATTAGAAATTCCTCATTTTCCCCTTCAAAGGAATCTTAATACTGCGTACTAGAATCTCACATCTGATCTTTAACCTTTTGTTATTTTTCTTAAAAAATGTTAAGCCGTAAGTTTAACATGTGTATGAAAAGTATCAAGGGGAAAAGAATGTATTTCCTTGTGGTCTGTTTCTTTTTTGTCTGAAAGCCATGTAAAAACTACGAAATGTCAATTATTTGCTTTCTCTTTATTTTGGAACATTGATGAAAGTGACACCGAAGAGGAAGAAGATGACACTATCCACATGGGGAACGCGATCATGACCTTCTATGCAGCGTTGATCGACCTCTTAGGACGCTGTGCCCCTGAGATGCATGTGAGTGCTTTGGGGCGCAGGGGCTTTGTAGCTGGCAAGATCCCAGCAGCATCCAAACCCAGTGATCTTTATGCTCCATTAGAAATAATAGCTGCAGTCTAATTGCTGAACAAATGTTTGTTTAGTTGGGAATGTCTCGTTGGTTGTAAAATTAGTAATGAGATTTCAGTGCAAGGCATTAATAGAATACTTAGTTATTCATAGATCTCTAAAACTCAGACAGCCTCCCCTCATTTAGAGGAGAAAAGAACATATTTTCTTTCCAATTTCCTCCTCTGTTACAGCATGCAGAAAGCAACTGCTGTGACTGAGAGTCATTTTCTTTTGTACAATATTTAACTCTTTGTATTGGCCACTAAGTTTAGGGGAAAGTGAAGAGGCAAGTTCATGGAGGTTTAAGAGCTCTTCAGACTATGTAAAATAGGGTTTTCTAAAACTTTTTAACCCAAATGAAATAGAAGTTTCATGGAATAATACTTTTTCTCTGTATTACATGCTAATATTTTTTCTTCGTTTTATTCTAGTGAGTGCTATGTTGTCCTATGATATGCATTTTGAAAATCCTAGGCATATAATTAGCTTTAAGAGCTTTTAATGAACAAACCCAGAGTCTGAACCATCCAGACCAGTGCTAGTGTAAAAGGGTTAAAAACCACAAGTCCGTTTCTAAACTGGAATGAGTGTGAGGCTGGAGGGCTTTGCCCCCTCTCCCTGCCCTTAGTTTAATATCTATGTTGGTTTTGGGTTTTTTGGTCTCTTTCTTTCATACCCGTATGTTGAAACTTACGTGACATACTCTTTTTTTTTTTTTTTTT
>NW_003854376.1:0-1559 GCF_000181295.1 Otolemur garnettii
ACTGACCAGAGCACATCCCCAGGGAACTGGCCTTCTTGCTGAGACCCTTATGGAATATTTTGACCACCCTGCTCTAGAAGAGTACACAGTCTATTTATTTAAATTAGTCCCGTCCCTAAGGAGAGGCATTTTAGGATAGTGGTTCTTTAAGATGGCATTCTAATTTGCTCCTTTAATTAATTTAATTTTTTGTGTTGTTTGTAGCTTCCTAAGTTATTTGGAGTATCTTATGCATCTTTTTTTTTTTTTTTTTGGCTTTAAACTTAGGTTTGCATGTGTATTTATCATAAAGAATATACCTGTTTATATGTCAATAAATGCAAACTACATAAGCAAATCATTATTTTTTACATTTGGGAAAAAGATACATGTCAACATGAATGAATCTTTTGGGGGGTATTGAAGAAATAATTCCTACTTATGGGCATTTAAGCAGTTCTACTTCTCAGGGAATGGGGTGCTGATTTTCATTCTCTAACTCTCCTGAGACGTTCACATCCACTGTGTTGGACAGACACTCAAGCCACCTGTCTTCCATTATGATGGTGCTTAATCCCACAGAAAGGTAATTTATCTTTTTCGGGGTGTAAGTTACACCTCCCAGGGTTTCAAACTATATCCAGGCCAAGATAATTGATGACCTTATTACCACTATTTGAGCTCTGCTGGTGGCATGCTGAGACCTATTTCCTTGAGGCAGAAACCTAATGACCCACCCCTTCCATCCTAAACTCCAGGGGAGATTTCAATGTCTTTGTAAATCATAATGAAAAGGTATAGTTAGTTACAAAATGATTTTATCAAAAAGCAATACACATTTGCATATACCCACTTGCTTGACTGGTAAACTGCAGCAGAGGAATATCATTTGAACGGGGTTCGGAAGCTTTACTTCCATACTCTGGTCCAAATATTAGTAGAACATTACCTTCTGCTCAGATTAAAAGACAATGCATCCCCAAATTCTCTTTAATTTGAATTGCTTATTCACATTATTCATCTTGTTTTGATTCAATGCCAAGTAAGAACGTTTTTCAATTATATTCTTTGTCTCACTGTGAGACAAAACCAAATTGTATTTTTTTCTGTATGTCCTAAATTTGTTAAAGTATGCCGAACTCTTTTAAATTAAGTTAAAAAAATCTATTGTAGTCCAAATTCTTATTATTTTACTGAATTCTTCTGATTACAACTACTATGACAATATTTTTACTATGTAAATTCGCCAGGTTAGAGATGCCAGACTATTTTATATATAAAAAATGCAGCTTTTAAAAAATCTAATGAGATCATCTAGGATGTGTATAAGAACCACAAAACTTTAACTCGCTACTATCTTTCACTGTCATCCCCTTGGTTTAAATCAGTTTTTAACAATGGCCTCCTTTACTTTTGTTGTTGTTGTTGTTGTTTTGAGATAGAGTATCACTTTCTTGCCCCTGGTACAGTGCCCTGGCATCATAGCTCATAGTAACCTCAAACTCTTTGGCTCAAAGCAGTTCTCTTGCCTCAGCCTCCCTGGTACCTGGGAGTACAGGCACTTGCCTCAACGTCTCTTC
>NW_003854376.1:2184-3259 GCF_000181295.1 Otolemur garnettii
TATTTGTCAATTAAAAAGAACTTTAATAATCACTGGATGAAGTAAAGAACTAATACCAAATTTTTCATTAAATAAGTAGATAAGATTGGTTATATTCCAACGGAAGAATAGAATGACTAATGGAGAGTTTGTTAAATGATTATTTTCAAACACTTTGGTTTCAATCGTGTAAATATCTTGCAAAGCCTGGTGAATGCATTACCTCTTTTGTCTTCTCCCACCAAGGTGCAGACATTTCTCAGCTATTCACATGTGACTTTGTTCCTAAACTCAAACTTAAGCCTTAATCCGTCTTAAAGCAGAACTCTAGGCAATCACTCCCAATGGGTCTAAGAAAACTACTCGCCATTTTTGATTTATTTGATATCACTTAATAGTTTTCATTTATGCTTTTGTTTATATGATAGTTGATGCTCAACTACAATGTAGACACAAAGATCTCATCTGAATGCTTTCAATAAAAGTCACTAAAATAATATAAATGAAGTGTACTCTGATGTTTATTTAAATGATGGCATAAATTTTATAGACATACAAATTCCTAACTATTTATTCTATTACTTTGTGCATTCTGTTGTGGAGTGGAAGGGAAAAACACTAAGGGCAATTATGAACTTAGTTAATAAGGGCAATTTATGAACTTATTTTAGAATGCTCAAATTTATAGTAACCTAAATCCATGCATAAAACACAGATTGGAAGTATAGCCCACAAATATTTTCTCCCCTTCTTCAAGGTGTCTACTGCTCATGGGTCTGCAAACTAGTACAACCTCTAAGAAACAGCATGGAGGTACTCAAAGAATTAATAGTAGACCTACAATTTGATCCAGTAATCTCACTACTATTTACCCAAAGGAAAAGGCATTTTATAAAAACTTGCACTTGAACTATATAGCAACAAAATTTACAATCACAAAGATGTGGAAACAACCCAAGTTCCCATCCACATGGGAGTGGATTAATACAATGTGGCTTATGTATACAATGAAGTTCCACTCAGCCATAAAAAGCCAAAAAAGGAAAACAGCGATCTAATATTTTTTGTGACAATCTGGATGGAACTGGAGACTATT
>NW_003854377.1:0-3259 GCF_000181295.1 Otolemur garnettii
GCAGATTCACCTCTTTTTGAACATTTAGAAGAGAATTTGTTTATTGTTCTTCCCGTTTCCTAGAGGCTGTCCATGTTCTGTGGCTTGTGGCTCCATCTCTATTCTCAAAACCAGTCATGTTCTCTCTCTCTCTGACCCAGAAAAGGTTCTTGGCGTTTAAAGATTCCTGTGATTATGTTGGTTCCACCTGGATAATTCTGGCTCTTCCTCCTATCTCAAGATCCTTAACTTTAACCATTTCTCCAATGTATCTTTTGCCATGTAAGCTGACATATTCACAGGTTCCAGCATTTTGGAGGAGGACAGCTTTGGGGAGGGTCATGTATAACAGCCACTTTGTGTCATGATGAGACTCATTCTCATTTAATTTAAATGTTCATGACTGTCACCTTAGAACAACTCAGTTTTCAAGGGAAGCTTTTGTTTCTTTGGATTTTTCTTTTCTTTTTGAAAACCATTAGTTCAAATTTGATCACATAGAATTGGACTTAAAAACAAGTTTTAACATTTGTATTTGTCATAGGAAAACTACTTTTTATTTGTGCTTTTGCTGTTTGGTAATCTCCCCTTTTCTGCTCTCAGGGTATATTTTTTGGGTACAATTGGCTTTATTTGAAGTTCCACTGGTACTCACATGAGCCAAGCATGTCCATCCAGAATTTTTCAACCTCTAGTCATGATGATTCATTGAAAGAACTCCCCCGAGAGAGTGAACTGCAGGATAATTCTAGAAGAGGGGTGCTTATCCCACTGGGGTTGCTTACTGTGTACAATGCAAGTGGGGAACTACAGGTGTCAACCTGCTTATAGGAAGGGAAGCATGTGCCTGAGAATCAAACCACCCTAAGGGAAAGCAGAGTTGGAAGACAGATATGGGTCCTGACTCCCACTGACAAACTACCCAGGCATCTGGACCTACCCATGCCTGAGATTTTAATGACGAAAGCCTATATATTCCCTTTCTGTTTAGCAAGCTTAATTTGGGTTTCTGACCCTTGCAACCAATCCAATCAAGGTAAGCTCCCATGCGCCATAACCACTCCAGGCAAGTAGGAATTTTGGCCCATGCACTCAAAGCAATTGCAGAAGCACTAGGGTACTTCCCAGGCTCTACCTGCCTTGAATAACTGGTTTTTCATTTATAAAAACACTGCTGCTAATTGCCCCGTAGAGCTATGGCAGGCAGCAATCTGGTGGGCATTTACTTCACACTTCCTAGCCATGCAAGCGGTTGAATGCTTGGCTGAGATGAGCCCAACATCAGACCATCACTTGACTTTCACTGCCAAGTATGATCTACATCTCATGAACACATGCGGAGGGGAGGTATGCGAAACCCGGGGGTGACGCTCAAGCAAGGAGCATTTACAACAGTAAACTGAAGACCATTTCATAAAGTGTTTGCATTGTTTGAACAAGGGCAGGAAGTTTTTGTGTGTTTGTTTGTTTGTTCTTAACAAGCATGTTGTGATATCAGGGACGCAGATCCAAGATCAGAAACACTTTTTACAGCTTACTGACGTTGGGCTCTAGATTATCTGGGTAACATTGTTAAAAGAAAGGTTTACATTCCTCAACGATTACTCTTCTACCCACATAATTTACTCCTCACATTTGGGATCCCCATAGTACTGAAATTAAAGCATCTTATGAAAATTGCAGGACGCAGAATAGTATTTTGATTATAAAAACAGGTACGTGTATAAATATTTATGTAGACAGAGCACTGATGTGCAAAAATTAACACGTTAGTAGGGCAGTAAGATTGAAGATAATTTTCATCTATTTTCATACTTAAAAATTTGGTTAATATTATCATTAATGAAATACTTTTTAAATACTACCTTTTTGGCAGAGGTGAGAGTAATCAGCTTGTGTGTAAAGAATGTTTATCAACACAGGCTGTGATTAGGTGAGTAGTGTACCAATGTCACCATGAGTCATTATTTAGGTAGATGAAATAGCATAGGTTTCCAAGCAGCCTTGCCTTTCTCTTATTCCCAAGACTTGGTTTTTCTGAGCTTTGTTTCCCAAAGGTCAGAATTAACAGGGTCTTGGTCTTGGGACACCATCCTTCTTAAATGAATTTGTTCCTCTTAAATTCCCTAAAGGCTATAGATGAGGTGACATGAAGATATTTCATATTGATCCGCTTGTTCCAGCCATCAGAGATAAAGCTCTCGGCATAATGTCTCGGCCAGCTTGCTGACAGCTCTTTGGAGTACTTAGAAGGGCCAGAAGCTTTCCCCAACTCTCATGAGGCTAAACGTAGTCATCTGTCATATCAGAGTCACTGTGTTTCTGACTAGACTTTTGTTCTGAGCTGAGGTAATGAGGCAGGAGAGTTTTCCAGAAACATCTGTTAACAAATCTGATTTTTCAGAGGCCACTGGTTCTCCCCAGTCACAGAATCCAGAAAGCTCTCAACAGACGTTAAAAGTGCACGTTTCTGCCTGGTCCCATGAGGTAAATGGGAAGAGTGAGAGAAGGGGGCCAGTGAGGACTGTGGTTGATGTTGGTGCTCAGGCCCGTTCAGGGGAGGCTGCCGTAGGGCTCTGGCTGTTCCTCGCCATGAGTGAAAGCTGCCCTGTGTGGCCAGGTCTTCTGCCTTTTGCTAAATGGCAAAGGTTGCTAAAATGCAAAACCTTCAGATACTTAAACTTGGAAATTCTATGTGAACTTGTTTGGCTAATTTTATTAAAACAACAGTCTAAAAGCCTTAACAGGATGGCATCCAACATTGGTTCACATACTGAATCAGGCCTGGGAATCAGGTGGAAGCTTGTTAAACATGTGAGTTCCTGGCTCCCACTGCAGATATTTCAATTCAGTTGCTCTGGGGTAGGCCCAGGATTTTGAATTCAAGGTGATTTTGATATAGATAATTTCAGAATCATGCTTTGAAAAATACCATCTTAAAAAATATCAAATTAATAATTGGATTGTACTTTTTAGGTCTTCACTGGCAGTTAGTGTTCACCAGGTGAGGGGTACTGTGTCAGCTCCTAGCCACCGTCCGTTGACTACTCAAGGCCATTATCCTGTGGCACAGCACCTGGTCTACACCTCCCTGGGCAGGGACAGGAGGACAGGGGGTCTAGGAAGACTAGTTTTGGGTTGTTTTTACCCGACTGAGGCTGGGGATGGTCCCTGGTAAGTACTGCCCACTGGAGGCTTTGGTCTGGGTGCAGGAATGTACTCCCATGACCCTTATAAAAAGAAGGATTCATGAAAGGTCACAGATGTCATTTTGACCACC
>NW_003854378.1:0-3256 GCF_000181295.1 Otolemur garnettii
GCAGAGTTAGGAATGCCCAGAGCATTCTTTGCCCAGGCAAAGAAGCGTGGTCACAGATGCATCTGACGAGACATAGAGGGAGCCGACCAGGATTGGTTACCTTCCTGGGGAGTCAGGGCTCTTCCTGAGAGTAAGAGGGAACCAGAGGAGGGCTTTGGAGAGGACAAGGAGGCATGAAGACCCATTGCCAAAGCTTCAGCACTTACTCAGGGGATTTCAGCCTAAGAATTTAAAATGAGACAAAGATATAAAACAATTGAGTCTAACATAAAACAGGTGCTTAATAAATATTAGGTTTGCATGCCACCTCTGAGTTAAAGTCCAGCTTCTCTTTTCACTCTTCTCTTCATTTGTAACATCAAAAATATGGAGTAAATGACGTAATTCTTGAAACATAAAACTGGCCTTACAGCTGTACCAATGAGAGTTTTCCAGAGGGAAGAAACCAACAGGACACAAAGTTGACCCTTGCACAACACAGGTTTTGACTGTGTGGGGCCACTGACAGGCAGGTTTTTTTTCAACCAAACAAAGATGGGAAATACGATACTCAAAGTGGGTAAAACCTGCACATATGGAGGCCAAGTTTTCATAGATGCAGGTTCTAGGGACCCAACTGTAGGACTGAGTCTGCATGGATTTTGATATACGCAGGGGTCTTGGAACCAACCCCTGCAGATACTGAGGGAAGAATGTATATAGAGAAGAGCTTTATTATAAAGAATTAGCTCGTGTGACTATGGAGAATGAGAAGTCCCAAGGTCTGCAGCTGGCCAGCTGGAGCCCAGGACAGCTGCTGCCATAGCTCCCAGTCCAAAGCCCTAAAGGCTGAAGACCCAAGGTGGCTCAGCTCCAGCCCAAAGGCAGGAGAGAACAGGTGTCCCAGCTCAAAGTGGGCAGGCAGAAGGAACTCCATCTTCCTAGGGGAGGTTCAGCCTTTTCTTCTACTCAGGCCTTGGACTGGCACCTGTCTCAATGCACAAGTTCAAACATTAACCCCATCCAGAAACGCTCTCATAGACACACCCAGAATAACATGTGACCAAACGTCTGCACGCCCTGTGACTCAGCCAAGTTGATATGAAATTGACCATCATCACAGGGAAGAAAAGAGAGATCTCAACTTTATTTTGAAAGAGAGATAGAGATAGAAATGGAGGTAAGTCTAACAAATGTGATCAGTGTAACATGGTTTCTTATACCCTCAATGAATCCTCAACAATAAATAAATTAATTAATTAAAAAAGAAGAAAAGAAATGGAGGTAAGTACCATCAGTCACACATACCTACATTTTGTTGCCCTTCCTTTTCTTATTTTTGCCACAGGCCTATGAGTGCTGCACCAGTAGCCCAGCTTTGCCCCATGGGCTGGGATGTTGCTACACTCCCTACCCTCTACCCCTACTCCATCCTGAATCTACCTGCAGCTGCAGGGACCGTCCCTGGCACTCCAAGCACAGGGGAGCCTGGAAGAGCAAGACGTTAAACAGCCTCCAAGCAACCCTCCAAATCCGGGATAGAAGTCGGTGTATATACCATGCGGTGTCCCTGTCTCTGAGTGACAATTTTACCACATGCTTGTCATGGTTTCTCGAAGAGTCCCTGGCAGAACCAAACCCCCCTTTGCCCCAACGCCCCGGCAGCACCCTGCTGATTAGCTCATCTCTGCAGTCCTCCTGTCCCTGGACTCAGATGTGCAGAAAAATAACTTACTCGTATCTGATACGAGTGTCTCCATTATAAAACCACACCCCATGGATAGTACAAAACAAATCTAAATTTGCTAAATCTCTTCCAGTTTTAAACAATACAACTGCAAGGAAATAGCCCAAATTTCACATGCCGAAACACTGAAACACTGGCGATCCCAACTTCCCATCATTATATCTTAGCCATAGGAGACTGTGATTTAGGGGATTCAGATGCCCAGAGCCTCCCTCCTCTAGATGGGGCATATCTGAGGGAGCCCTGGGGGAGGGGAAGGGAAAGAATAAGAAACCCACCTCCCATTCTGGTCCCAGGGAATACAGGGGAAGAAGAGAGGGGACGGAGGTTAAGGAGACAGCATGATCCTCCCTACTTGCTCTACGTGGGCTCTGGCTGAGAAGGAGAGGAGGCATTGGATCAGGGGACACTGAAGGAAGTGGGCACTTGCCTCACTTACATTTGAGGCTCAGAGAGGGGACCCTTGTTATGTTATGCACCCATGCACCCCACCACTGATTTAAAAAAAAACATGTCCAACCTCCATCAACAGGTCAGGCGCTGGTCCAACACCTCAGAGAAAGAGGCGACCTTCCCTTCATGGCGTGCATGTGTGGATGTCTGCATAGCCCTGGGTCCTTCCATTCAATTAACCTTCCTGAAAAAATAAAAAGTTTAGAGATTAAATCATATTTTAATTACACCGGGGGCACTTTGGGGTTTAGAGACAGTTTTAAAAAGAATCCTTTTGTAAAGACTGAGTCTCTCGTTGTTTGTTTAGTTTTTAGTGCAAACTCAGATTTTTCCTATACTTTTGGTTGACTTAAAGTTGCTCACACACACACACACACACACACACACACGCACAAGTTTGTCTCAATTACCTTGACAGCCTATGCTATTTGGTTTCAGGCTTTGTTTATCAGAGTAGAGGAGGGAGAAATGCCGGAGAGAGGAGGAGGACGAGATGGTAATTTGCTCTGCTGGATTTTTGCAGAGATTTCCCTAAAACAACCACGTCTGCAAGTTTACACTGTGTTCCATCATGTGAGTAGTTTAAAATCTTAAAGAAAAAAACAGGCAGATAATAGAACAACCTGAAACACTGGTTTAGAACCTAAAATGACCACAAGTTTAATGGGAGTGTGATACGTATTACTGGACCTGCTTTATTCTGCCATCTGGCCAGGTTCTCCCTGTGATTAAGGAGCCACGATAGCACGGCGTTGCCAGAAGGCAAACAATTCCAATTACCATGGAGCTAAACCATAATTACCATGCAAATGATTTCCATAATGTAATAGAATGGAATCTCTGGTCATTACGGGGCAGACGATTCACAGTGTTAATTGGGGTTAGTCTGTTTTCAGAGAGTAAATAATATTAACGGTAAAATAAATCCAAACTAATATTAGGTTTGACTTTGCTTATAATCAAGGGGAATGGTCTTCTTCAAAAATTACATTTGCATTACAGAGACAACCCATAGTGGCTTCACTCTGTATCATAAGCAAAATAATTTGGATCAAAAATACTAGGAGACAAAGGGAT
>NW_003854379.1:0-914 GCF_000181295.1 Otolemur garnettii
GTGTGTGTGTCTGTGTGTGTCTGCGTGTGTATGTCTGTGTGTGTCTGTGTGTGTGTGTGCACGCATACATGCACACATGTGTGTGTGGAACTAGATGTGGCTTCTCCAGGGCCTGTGGTGTCTCTGAGGAAGAAGTAGAAGTGATAAAAAAAAATTACGGAGCTGCCATCATTCTGGAGTTGTCATTTTCTGAGACTTTTCTTTTTTATGTGATAATGTTTGAAGTTAATTTCCCGTGTGGAAGATGTGGACCCTGGTAACATTTGGAGTCACGTGTTATTTCTTTCTCTGCCTAAAGTGCTAATTGGGATTGATGATGGAGCTCAGAAGAAGAAAAAAAGCTAAGAGAATCTTCTAGTTTCATATAAAATGCTGCCTGGGTCACCAGGATAGAGCCAATAAAGAGATTTGGGATCATAAGTCTAACTAAAAATTTGTTCCTGGGGTAAGATGGGTGTAGTTTCGTGTCACAGCTCAAGATTTGCTTCAAATATTATGTGAGCTTGGGAATTTGCATACATTTTCTGAACTTTTATTGTCAACTGGAAAATAAATAAAATCAATGTCACATGGGAGTAACTTGGCTCACAGTCCACAGTCAATCTATGTGGGTATTCATTATAGTGTTTCACATTTAATGAAATTTCTCCTTCACAAACTTTGGCTCAAACCAAATTTAAGTAACTCTCTTCATATCCAGTAAATATCAAAAATTTGATGTTTGGGGATCTGGGTTATCAGCATGGATTCATGATTAAATTCTCTTTCTCAGTATATATCACTAAAAGATGAGATCATCAACAGAAACTGAAATTAAAGATAAGTTTCAAGCAACTAAAATCACATGTATAACTTGTGATTGGACAACTTGATTCCAGGCTAGATGGATGGATGGATGGATGGATGGATGGATG
>NW_003854379.1:2235-3255 GCF_000181295.1 Otolemur garnettii
TCTGTCTCAAACAAACAAACAAAAAATCTGAAAGCAATCATGCCATATAGCCAAACTATGAGAGGTTCCTTGTAAATACAGGATGCATAATAGAATACCGGTTTCTCAGAACTTGCCTTGTGAATATTTAAAATTGTGTAGCAATAAATAGAACAAGAGTGTGCTGGATAAAATTTTAAAATTATTTCTAGTTATTTGTGATAACTGAAATATTGAATACATAGATAATGTAATAATTAATAGAAGTCACTTCATGACTGAAAAATATTATAAGAAACATCTTATATTTCTAGACAATGCTGGCATCAGGACAATCCAGTTGAAATAAAATTAAATTTGATGAAACTCAACTGTATTAAAGATTTAATGGACTTATAAAGAAGTAATCATGAGGGTGGCGCCTGTGGCTCAAAGGAGTAGGGTGCTGGCCCCATATACCGGAGGTGGCAGGTTCAAACCCAGCCCCGGCCAAAAAAAAAAAAAAGAAGTAGCTGTGAGAGGAAGGAAAAAGAGATAAAGACGGAGTTATATGGAGTTGCAGAAATGCTGACCAACCAAGTTTCTCGAAGGAAGAGCTTTCCCAGCTACACAGAAACATCTAATAATTGACAAAGCTCATGCAAATTAACACATAAAAGGTCATTAACTTATTATAGTTCACTACATTTATATTGCTACAAAGAAAAGCAATGGTATATATTTTTTATGGTTGAAAATACAGATTTCAGATCCTAGTTATTATTTAATTATTATTTTGGCATTGTAAGAAGGAAACTACATAGAATAACAGAGATCGCAGACAAAATTACTTAAAGGATAAATTGTGTCAGTGATGACATATTTAACAGAATCAGTTCAAGACATAAATACCATAATTGAAATAAATTATTTCTATGATATAGATTCAGATAAGAGCCACTATTGAGTTTGATTAATATGTCAACTTTGTTGCTAAGTGAGTTAATGCTTTCTTCGTTTCCTTTTACTAATGATTCATCTTTAAAAGACTTCATAAATATA
>NW_003854380.1:0-1200 GCF_000181295.1 Otolemur garnettii
TATTCCTGGAAAGCAAAGGACTCACCAACTTCTCATGTTTAAGTCCCCAGACACATGTAGTAGCACTTAGTCAAGCCATTATAGCTCATTAGCAGTCACTGGACAGGTGACATTTTCAATGTGTGGTCATTTGCTTGTCATTAGTTTTCTTTTGCCCTAAGGAAAAGTACCAAATTCCTTAGCATGGGAATAAAAACACCTAAATCAATTTGGCTTATGTGAAGTTATTTAGCTTTATCTCTTAGCACTTACTGTGCTCTGCCCCCTGTGTTCTAGCAACCGGCCAAACTAAACCACTTAGGATTCCCCATGTTCTTTCCCCGCCCCACCCAGCTGTGTGTGTTAGCTTCTTCCTCTCCTTTGTCCTTCAGGAAAACTACTTATTGTCTCCACCAAAAAGCCTATGATGTCGACACAAAACTAGGATGGCTTCTGTGTGCATGTTTCAGTAGTGTCCTGTTTTGTCTTTGTCATGGTATCTGTGACTCTGGAAATGACCTGTCTCTTTTTTTCAGGTTATTGTAGACATTTGTTGAGGGATGGACTATATTATGTCTTGTAATTTCCATGCTTGCCACAGTACCTTAACATAGGGCTGTAGAAGAGATGAATGAAGAATGAGAAAAGGAAAAACTGATCATTTAAACACAGTGATAATTGATTCATAATTAATATGCAGCATTAGGCATATTATACTTAATAATTTACCATTATTAACATAGCTGTGTACATATAGTTTTCATCCTTTTCAATATTGAATAACTTCTTAATTATTCTTTACTTACTTATACTCAGTTAATTATGAAATCTTTTAGTCAAAACTTCTTTCATTTTTTTTCTAGCTGCTTCTGAATATGCATCTGGATTCCACATAACTTCTCCTCTAATCATATGATGTGTTAAATGTAAACCAAGTTCTAGTTGGAAAAGCACATGAGAATATATATAAATTTTGCAGAAAAAAAAGTTCTTGGCAGAAAGATAATAAAATGTTCTTACTGGGCTGTTTAAATGGTATACTGTTTTCCATTAAATGTATCTTGGGAGAATTTTTATGAAAAGAAAATAATTTATACTATACCTTTAAATGGTGTATTGTTTTCCATTAAATGTATCACATGGGAGAATCTTTATGAAAAGAAAATAATTTATACTATGTCTTTATAATAAAAATTTATTTATGTTATAAATAATGGTTCT
>NW_003854380.1:1813-3255 GCF_000181295.1 Otolemur garnettii
AAAAACATTCATACTCTATTCTTAATAGTATAGAAATGTATCATTGCATTATGCACATTGGGTTGGATTCCCACAAAACCCCTTACCCCTCCCATTCCCCTCACCCCTCCCCTCTTTTTCCTTTTCCCTCCTTCTTTCTAGACTACAGTTATGTGTCTCCACCCCAACCCAGGGCCTCATAGGAGAGGGGATGCTAGGTCTCTGGCCCGGCCCACTCAACTGTCTGGATGCGGGTTGCTGCACCAGCTTACTTGGGGTAGGTCTTGTTTAGGTCTCAGGTGCCAAAGCAACTTAGACATCACAGTCAATATTAGTAGGAGCGAGCATCTCAGCAGCAATCTCTCAGCAGCAGTCTTAGTAGGAGAGCACTGATCAGGCATCCTCTGAGCAAGAAGTGGAGCCAAAGGAAGTTAGCTCTTGCTAACTTCTCCCGAAGCTATTTATAGAAGTAATCCTGTAGTCACCTGTACCACAGGTGCCAGACGGCTAACCAATGATGTGCATTCTTTCATGCTCTCATGCATCTCACTAATGAGAGCCAATGATGTTACATCCCTTCCCCAATCCTGTATTCCCAAAATATTTCTCACAGGTGCCTCCTACATATTCCCCCCTTTTGTGTATTAACTAGGGGATCATACCACTGTTCTTCTAACTGAAATTATTACAATTCATATTTCCATTTTTTTTTCTAGAGATCTTACTGCTTTCACTGCCTTTTGCTATTTCTGCCTTTAGTCTGCATTCTCCCACACTCTTTAGAATTTCCAACATGCACACCAATGGGAACTTTACCCCCTGCGCACAACCACACCCTTTTTACTTCTTATCTCAAACTTCTTATATGTCAAATCTCTTATACTTTGTGCATCTCATCTATTGTAAATTGTGTTAACTGGCAGTCAAAGGTCCCACTTTCCTTGCGTAGTGTTTTGCTATAAGAATTCTAATGGGTGAACAAAGGTCTCACTTTTCTTGTGGCCCTGGATACTTGAATGATGATGAATGGGGACTCTCCCGCGTTACAATGAGTGGGGACTCATGCACAACCAGATAGGGACTCTATCCCTTGACGTCCCGTCAGAGACTCACGCATAACCACGTGAGGGCATTAACCCCTGAGCACAACAACACCTTGTCTGCTACTTTCAAAATTCTTACAAATGTCTTCTTACTGCAGACTCCTCATACTTCTTACATTTCTTATCACAAACTTCTCATACTAAACTTCTTTTCTTATCTCATATTCCTAATCTCAAAGTTATTCTTAACAAACTTCTTACATTCTCTCTTTCATTCTTCAAAATTCCAACATTCACACCAAGTTTCCCAACACTCAATGCCACGCTTTCACTTACAGTATTTTATTGCTAAAGGCTTCACTTACTCTCGCTCTCTTTCTTTAGTGGCTTCTTTTGCTCACGAGTCTTAGCTACCTGGTT
>NW_003854381.1:0-990 GCF_000181295.1 Otolemur garnettii
AAAAATTGCAAAAAAAAAAAAAAATTTACAGCTACAAATACTGGCTACATTTCATGAGAAAGGAAGGATGACTCAGCGGTCCAAGGGTTGAGACCAGAGGGTAGAGCCTTAAACCAGGGAAGATTATTTCCAGCTCTTACAACCTAATGTTTGACCGAGTAGGTTTTAAAATTACAAGGGATTGGGTGCTTCCTTTTTCCTTCTATTTTCTCCCATTTTGATTGTAAATGTCTATAACTATTACCTCATGCCTGTCACACCCTTGTGTATCTGTGTCATCCATAGGTGGAGAGAAATTTTGCTCCAGGATGGACTATACCCACAACCTTACCCATATTTGATATCAATTATATAGATGATGAGATTCAGGATTTTTGAGCTTGAGACCTAGATGACATTTTGAATTTGAATTGATGTCATTAAGGGGTGAGACTTTGGGGGACCTCTGAAATGGGTAAATACATTTTGCATATGTGAGATATGTGACTCTATGGGGGCCAGAGGATCAATTAATTTTGTGATAATTTAATGTCTCAGAAATAACATGTACCATTGGATATCAATAGATGCTTTTTTTTTTCTTTCTTTTCTTTTCTTTTTTTGAGACAGAGTCTCACTCTGTTGCCCTGGGTAGAGTGCCATGGCGTCTCAGCGCACAGCAATCTCAAACTCCAGGTTCAAGTGATCCTTATGCCTCAGCCTTCCAAGTAGCTGGGACTACAGGTGTCTGGCACAATACTCGGCTAGTTTTTGTATTTTTAGTAGAGATGGAGTCTTGATCTTGCTCAGGGTGGTCTCAAACTCCTGATTTCAAGCAATCCACCTGCCTCAGATTCCCAAAGTGCTAGGATTACAGGTATGAGCCACTGTGCCCAGCTATGCTTTCAACCTGCTATATCTGATGCCATTTCTGGTCTCTTCTGTTGGCTGTTGTGGCCCTATATATTTGTTTTCCTTCTTTCTCTTGGTACTTCTCGGTCTTTAGTCAAC
>NW_003854381.1:1738-3254 GCF_000181295.1 Otolemur garnettii
CTAATGTCTTTTAAGACTCATTTTAAGAAGCTACAACTTTGGGGAACTTTCTCTCTTCCCTAAATTTCAACCTGGGTTGCTCTTCTGTATACCCTACCAGCCTCAGAGCATCACTGCATTCATTGCTTAATATGTTCATCCTACAAGTATTTATCATGGTACCCCAGTCATTAAACTAGGCTCAGGGATTGAAGGTCTTGGGTTTCCCATCACTCTGGAGTAAGGAAACAAATAATCTGGCAATTCTAATTTAGTGCATCACAAGTCCAGGAAGGCTGGGGATGGGAAGGAGTATTAGCGGTAGCATTCTAGGAAGCACTCTATGCAGACGTTGAGAATGGAGAAAGGAAGGTGCTTCATGGGACTTCAAAATCCCTCTAGAATTTAAGAGGGTTAGTGTGAAACTGGAGAGGTTTACAGAAGCCTGAGCAAACTGGGTCGTGCTAGGGAGTTGGGAGTTGATCTTGCAGGGCAAAGGAGAACTTTGGAGGCATTAAAAGAGGACTGACTACTGTGGGCTGGGCATGGTGGCTCATGCCTGTAATCCTAGCACTCTGGGAGGCTGAAGAAGGTGGATCGCCTGACTGCACAGGTTTGAGACCGGCCTGAGCCAGAGTGAGACCTTGTCTCCAAACATAGCTGGGCATTGTGGCGAGTGCCTATAGTTTCAGCTACTTGGGAGGGTGAGGCAAGAGAATCGCTTAAGCCCAAGAGTTTGAGGTTGCTGTGAACTATGGTGCCATGGCACTGTACCAAGGGTGATAGTGAGACTCTGTCTCAAAAAAAAAAAAAAGAACTACTATGGTTAGAGTTTGGGAAATAGATCGAAGGGGGTTAAGAGGGAAACAGAAGAAGTTGCCCAAGTGAGAGAATATGGCAGAGATTGGGGATGGAGAGATGCTGGACACCAGAAAGAAGCAGAACTGGAAGCTGACACCCAGTGACTTTTCATTTTCCTTCCCCCATTGGTTTGTCTTATTCAATTTGGCATCCATAGCAGTTAGAAAAATACCTGCTATCTACTAGTTGCTCTACAAATATTTCCTGAATTCCATTTCTTCATGAGGAAAGTATTTTAAAAATTAATATGGAAGATAAGTAACGCAACTAGACAGAATTTGAAAATGAGATTGTCCTGGAAAAGTCCAGGTGGCTGTGGTAGCTGTACTTAGGGGGACATTTCCAGGAGAGATGTGGTTATACTGTTCTGGCCTCCTACTTGGCCACTGCAATGAAAATTGCATTTAATCATCCTCCATTTTGCTTAGAGAATGAGAAAATGAACTTGATTGGTACAAATAGCTGTGAATTAGCATCAAAACCCTTCCAAAGTAATTCTAAGAAATCTTACATGTTGACTGAGAATTTGCCTGCAGAGACCTAGCTGGGTTTTATGGGGCTTTGTAATTATTGTGAGTTTTTTCAGTAGCGGAAGGCGTGGTTGGTGCAGAGGAAGGCAGTGTGATCTGGTAGGATGAGCAGCAGTCAAAAGAAAAAAAAAAAAGAGGACTACGGT
>NW_003854382.1:0-950 GCF_000181295.1 Otolemur garnettii
TATTTTGCCTGTAATTCATCTTCAAATAAATGATTTAGGTAATTTGGTAGCAAGTGGGTCATCTGCCCAAGCCAACCAAGTGTTGGCCAGGTTGGTCGTGTCAGAGCGGAGTGAACATGGAAAACTGTTCTCTCACTCCCTGTCCCCACTACCCTCTGATATATCCATAAAATGGAGTACTATATAGTCTTGAACAGAAATGCAATGATGTGGATGAATCTCATAAATATTATGGTCAGTGAAAAAAGTCCCATAGGAGTACCTACAGTATTGATTCTATTTTCATGAAACTCTAGGAAAGAGAAATCTACTCTACTGTGATAGAAAGTTAATCAGTGGTTCTCAAAGCCTGGAGAAGAGTGTGTTTTGACTGGGAAGAGACAGTAATACAATAAGGTGACCTTTTACAGCAATGGAAATGTTTTGTATTTCAATTGTGGTGATGGTTATACATATAGTCAAAACTTGTCAACTAAAACTATGTGCACTTTGTTGTATATTAATTGTACTTCAATAAAATTGATTTTTGGGACCCCTTTGAGGGGTCTTATACATTCCATGAGTTGTATCCTATAATTTTATCCTTCAGATAATTCCTAAGAGAGATTTTATCCATCTTACCAATGAAGAAATTCAGACTCACAGAAACTTATTTGGTCAACTATCATTTACTACCAACATTTATTGAGATGAGTCTAAGGTTGCTGGCCAGGGGTCTGAGGTCCTGCCTCTGGGAACTGCCAAGCTGCGGGCGATGGGTGGGTTGGTGGGAGGAGACATGCAAGGCAGACGTAGCAGTCCAGTAGGGGGAGGATGTGTGGGTAGAGAGCAGGGCTGGATGGACTCTGAGTCCTTTTTGAGAGGGTAGATGTGGACTCAGTGGAATGGGCTAACTTTAGCAGGAAAGGAGGTTACTTGGTGAGGCCCCTACTGCCAATGGACCCCCAAAA
>NW_003854382.1:2376-3250 GCF_000181295.1 Otolemur garnettii
GGGAGGACAGCAGAGAAATTGAGTTGGAATCTGCTCAGACAGCTCTGCTATGGAACGTTAGTTTCTTAAGGTAACAAATATTCCTCATGCTTAGTTTTTACCGGATTTTCCACCATTTGCAAAATATACATGCCATCAGGAGATTTACTAAAGATGGTGACCAAAGCCCATTCCTTGTCCCCCTCTTTCTTCTTAATGAATTCTACTTTCTTCTTCACCCATTTGCATTTCTCCCTTAGCTACACAGCTGATCAGATCACTTCCAGAATGAAAACCCAGTGCTTATCTGGTCAAAGCAACCGCTTTAATTTCAGGCTCTTACAATTGCGTTTATTCTTACCCCAGAGTCTGGCACCATCGTTCACGAATGTGTCAGCGTCGAGAGCCCTGAAATAAAGTACTGGAGCACAATCGTTGAGTTGGGCTAATTAAAGATGTGTATCATTGGTAGAATTGTCTCTTTGGAACCAAAAAATTAATTATGTTTCTTTGGCCTGGTGACCAGATGTGGAAAACAAACCAACAGATACACATAATTGTTTGCTATCTCTAGTTCTCCCAATAAATTATCTCCAGTCTTCATTTGCTTTTTCAGATTCTGTGGATACCAGAGGATGAAGGCTCCATGGGATCTAAAGAAACCCATTTTCGACAGTCGACAGCATCTTAGAAAAGCTTCCCAGACGTGAGACTGGGAAGGAGAAACTGGGAATTTGAACCAAAAAGTGAAGAATTAAAGGACCATGTTCCAAAGAAGCATCATAACTCCGTGGAACAGAAATGTGTCTGTTTGCTGGGAGCATCCTATAAAGGAAGCCCAGGTGATAGTACTCGGACTTCTTATGGAGAGTATTGTGGGGAAAAAGCCACCCAG
>NW_003854383.1:0-1050 GCF_000181295.1 Otolemur garnettii
TGTCACCCAGGCTGAAGTCCAGTGATGAGATCTCTGCTCACTGCAACCTCAAACTCCTGTGCTAATGTGATCCTCCACCCTTAGCCTCCCAATTAGCTGGGACTATAGGCACACGCCACTATGGCCGGCTAATTTTTAATTTTTTGTAGAGATGAAGTCTTGCTGTGTTGCCCAGGCTGGTCTCAAACTTCTGGCCTTAAATGATCCACCTGCCTCGGCCTCCCAAAGTACTGGAATTATAGGTATTACCACACCTGGCTTCTTCTGAATTTAAAATAAATTAAAATCGAACATTTTTTTTACCACTATGACATTTTATTGGCACATGACAATTCACATGGGTCCCTGTTGCATTTTACCTTACACCGAGTAAGATTGTTTAGCCATCTACATTCATTCTTACTGGATATTTTTCTTAAGTTATAATTTAATTTCCGACACTTATTTTACCTGTGACAAAGGGAAAAACAGTAATTCTTTGGCATAGACTGTAACAGGAAAAACATATTCGGCTTATAATACAAAAATTCCCAGGTTGTTGAAAAATATATATGCATGCCTAAAACTGAGTCAGGGCCTTCTTAAATCCATTCTGGTAACATCCCCTGGTTCATTTTTATTCCCTTCTCTAGGCAAAATGAAGTCTGTTAATGCAGGTTATCAAAGAGTTATTTCCCAGAACTTATAAACAGATACACTTACCAAGAGGAATCATTCCATTTTTGAAACATGTCATAAAGTATGAAGTTAAATTATGATTTTAAAAAGTACACAGGCTACTTTCTATGCGTGGCCCTGAAAAAGATAACACCCATAATGGCATTCTATTATGGAGTTCTCACAATCACCCTGGCTTACTAGAATATAGTATGGTATGATACGCTTTCCTCAGTAAAACTGAACATTTTTGCAGGCCACTAACCTTACAGATAAGTTTTCACTTCCCTTTGAGGTTATCTACTAACTCAGAGGACTAGACCCAGAGCTCAGTAAAGGAGCCTGGCTCTGTCTGCCATAGTGGGCAGTTACTCCAGGCCCCACACTGGTTTT
>NW_003854383.1:2567-3249 GCF_000181295.1 Otolemur garnettii
TGAGGCCCAGAGTGGGGCAGAGAGTGGCTCAGGGGCCCAGCAGGAGCTGTTGGCACAACCCAGGCGGCCAGTGACTCACCTCCCCAGGATGCCGAGGCAGCCTGGGCAGGGGTATGGAGTGGTGTGATGGTGCTGACCCTTATTTCCTGGTCCCTTTTGCCTCTTGGTCGTGGTTTCTCCCCAGGGGGTGGCGACAAAACGAAGAAAACCCTCCCCTCCCCCCCCAACAACCAAACCCCCACCCCCAATCCTGTGGGTTGGATGGGTTTTCTTCCTTTCTGGAACTTTGCCTCATTTGCTATAAAGAAAATAGATATGTGAGGTGGGCTAATGCGAAGACCCATGTGCATTGGGTCTTTTGGCTGGGAGGCTACAGATTGGTGGATCAGCAGGGGTGACATTGGGCAGCATGTGACAGGGATCCAAGTAGGGGCTGAGCTATCTTACCCAGCAAAAGGCTAGAGATGGCATTTCAGGATCCTGTGGCACCATGGGGGATCTCAGCTCCCTTGTCTCTGTGCCCTGCCATCCTTAGCAGAGAAGGACAAAGGGCCACATCTCATTGGCCAGAATTGAGTGACACCACAGGGACACCTCTAGCTGCAAGAGAGTCTGGAAAGCTGACCATTTCAAACCAGCACTCTGTGGTCCCTCTACAAAGTTGGGTTTCTGCTGTACAGAA
>NW_003854384.1:0-3249 GCF_000181295.1 Otolemur garnettii
TAAGGTCCTTATTTTGTATGGCTTGATAGCTTACTTCTTTTTAGCCCTCAATAGTCCATAATCTGCATATGCACCTGTCTATTTATCCATTCACCTACTGAAGAATATCTTGGTTACTTCTAAGTTTTGGCAATTATGAAGAAAGCTGCCATAAATATCCATGTGAAGGTTTTTGTGTAGATACAGGCTTTACTCATTTGGGTAAATACCAAGGATTGTGTTTGCTGGATCATATGGTAAAAGTACATTTAGGTTTATAAAAAACTGCCTCTCCATCTTCCAAAAAGACTATACTATTTTGTATTCCCATCAGCTATCAATGAGAGTTCCTGTTGCTCCACATACTCACCAGCATTTGGTGTTATCAGTATTTTAGATTTTGGACATTCTAATAGGTATGTAGTGATATCCCATCTTCTTTTTTAACGTAGGCATTTATAGCTGTAAATTTCCCCTTCAGCACTTCTTTAGATGCAGCCAATACATCTTGGTATGTTGTGTTTTTGTTTCTATTGTTTCAAAGTATGTTTTAAGTTCTTTTGTGATTTCTTTTTTGATCTATTGATAATTTGGAGTTTGTTGTTTAATTTAAGTGTCTTGTGAATTCCCCAAATTTCCTTCTGTTGTTGACTTCTAATTTTATTTGATCATGATCAGAGAAGTAAAATTAGATCACTTTGTGTAATTTTAAGTCTTTCAGATTCATTGAGATCTGTTTTGCGGAACAGTCTTATCATTTTTGTTGTGGTTGTTTGTTGTTTTTCTTTGAGAGAGAGTCTCACTCTGCTGCCCAAGCTAGAGGGCTCTGGCCTCAGCCTAACTCCCAGTAACCTCAATATCAGGCAGGGGCTTAAGTGATGGCCCTGCCTCAACCTCTTAAGTAGCTAGGATTATAGGTGCCTGCTACAATACCTAGCCAATTTTTATATTTTTAGTAGTGATGGGGTCTCACTCTTACTTAGGCTGGTGTTGAACACCTGAGTTCAAGCAATCCTCCCTCCTTGGCCTCCTAGAGTGCTAGGACTATAGGCATGAGCCATCATGGCTAGACACATAGAGCTTTATTTGTTACCCCCTTGGATACCTCAAAGGAACTTGAAACCAACAAGTACAAGATCATAGTCATGACACTCCATCACTCAACTTCACCTCTTTCAGCATTCCTCATCTAAGTGAAGGCATCCCTATCCCATAAGTGGCTTTGGCTAGAAACCTAAGATTTTTCTTGACATTGCCCTCTCCCTTTCTCCCTAAATCCAAACCTTTCCTGAGCCCAGTTATTTTACTCTTATAGATCTTTTGAATCCAGTGACTTCTTTCCATCTCCATGGCTAATACTACAGTGAGTGATTACTGTCTGTTACTGAAACTACTATAATTTTCATTAGTCTAGGCTATCACCACCTTCATAGGAACTACTGCATTTTCCTACTGTTTTCCCAACCTCTACTTTTGTACTATTACAATTCACTTTTTGCATAGCAGCCAGTTTCTATGTTGAAAATATACTTATCTTGTCAACTCTCTGCTTAAAATTCCAATGCATCAGGAAAAGACGCCTAATCCCATCATGGCCTGCAGGCTTTGTGTGGTCAGGTTCTTGCCAGTCTCTGCAACCTCATCACACCCCTTTGCTCTCTGCCCTCCAGACGCACAGGGCTATTCTCAAGTCCTTGCCTGCCTCATCCTCCCTCCTGCCACAGGGCCTTTGTATATGCCATTCCCTCTGTTTAAAACTTTCTTCCTCTTCTTCTCTTAGTTAAATCCTCTGTATTCCTGAGATATTTTTCAAGCTTCCCTTCCTCTTGAGGAAAGTTTTCACCACTAGAGTCCTAATTATTATAAATTTATAGATTTGTTAGTATGGTTCCCTGATTAATGTCAGTCTCTTGTAGAATCTGTGAGAAAAAAATCCTATCTGTGTCGCCCTGGCCTCTGTCACAGTGTATGGGTAGAGAGGGCTACAACGAATGTTTGATGAATACAAAGACCAATCCCTCATCCTAGCCTTTGCTTCTGCCTTGGATGTGCTGCCCAGCCATGCTTCAGAGCAAAACCCCAGCCATACTCACCGCAGGGTCTCCAGGTGGCAGCGAGGACGTCTCAAGGTCTCACTAAGACTCTGCACTGCAGAGTGGCTCAGCAAGTTTCCACTTAGGTCCAGCTCCTTCAGGCTTCCAGTGACTTCAAGAATGGAGAAGAGAAGCTCCCAACAGGCACCTGTGATTGGGACCTGCATGAAGCTGAGGGAAGGAGAGAAGATTAAGAGAGAGGTGATCTGTGTGTGGGGTCTCATGTGCACAGCCCTGCACAACACAGTGGGTGTTCAGTCTCCCTGAGCACCAGGCCACTGTGGGTAGTGCCATCCCCAGGACAGGCCAGCCTCCCTGCCAGGCCCTCTGTCCCTACCACCTGGGCTCAGGGCTTCTCCTCTGTGTGGTTCCTCATTCTCAGCCCTCACCATGAGGTACTTACATGCTCATTTTGTGTGTTTGTTTCTGCCTCAGCCTGGGAGTTCCTTTAGGGCTGGGGCAGATACTTGTCATCATTTTATCTGCAGTGCCCAAGATAGGGCCTGACACAGAGGAGGAGCTTGGTGATTTGGACAGCCTTCTTCTCTTTGATGCAGACACGCCTGTTTTCTTTTGGCATAGATATTCTGGACTCCCAGTGCCCAGAAAGGAAAAGCAATGAGAGGTGGGCACAGAGGCTGGGAGAGGTGGTGTGAGAGTGAGTTTATGATGGAAGGTTGTGTGTGATCCTACATGTATGTACTGCTGTTTAGATTGGCTCATGTGGGACCCTATCCCCTTCCAAGGACAGCAAGACCACAGAGAGGGTCTGCAGGAGGAGATGACAAAGGGAACATCCTAGAAGAGGATATTTGCCAGCTGGAGAGGAGAGCATGATGGACTTTGAGAGCGCTAGAATAGACTCAGCCTTGTATAATTTCCACCCATTTAATTTCTTCATTTTCACACACTGCTTTATTGACCCCATCTACTTCCCATGGTTCACTTTCTCAAGCTCTATCTCAAGTTTTAGACTCATCTTTCTATTTTCTCCCATCCAAGCACTAACCAGGTCTGACCCTGCTTCCAAGATCAGATGAGATCAGGAGTGCTCAGGGTGATATGGCTGCAAACTGACATTTCTATGTTCTGGAGAGATAGCTCCCCTAACTTTTTGACTTAATACATTCCAATTTCTCTCCATCCTTAATCCAACGCCCCCCAAATCTGCAGAACT
>NW_003854385.1:0-1388 GCF_000181295.1 Otolemur garnettii
TCTACTCTGGCGACCCGTCGCCCCTGGGAAGCTTGCAACTCTAGCAATCAGTTCTGGACCTGCCCAGAGCCCTGGGGCGGTGTTCTTCTCTGCTGCCTGTGGGGTGCGCAGCTCCAGCAAGCAGTTCTAGGCCCTCCCAGAGTGGGGGACTCGTCCGCCACCACTGGCAGGGGTGTGCTAAGCTCTAGGTAGTACTTCTGTGGCTGCCTGGCATAGGGGGCTTCTCTGCGGCCGCCCGCCACCCGCGGAAGGAGGGTGGGTCTACTAAGCAGTTCTGGGGCCCACTTTGTACCTGTATTTTATGTTCTTAAATGATCTTCCTTGGATTTATAGCTTGCCGAACTTCTTTCTGGGCTCAGCTCCCCGTCTTTGGCTTCATAGATTCTGATTCCAACCAGTTTTTCTTCCTTTGCTCAGGAGCCTCTGACCAGGGTTGCTACCAGTCGGCCATCTTCCCAGAATCTCGAGCCAATTGTTTAGATTTCTAATGGTTTCACTATTTGATTTTTTACATTACTTAAAAATTAATTATTATGGATACATAACAATATAAGTTTACAGGGTAGATGTGATGTTTTGATACAGACATACACTGTGTATTAATCAAATAAGGGTAACTGGGACATCGGTCACCTTAGGAATTTACCATTTCTTGGAAAATTCCTATTCCTTTCTTTACATTATTATAAAGTATACTCTAACTTACTGTTGATCATAATCACTTTGTTGTGCTATCACATATTTTTCATTTCATCTAACTCTGTAAGTATATTTTTGCACTCATTAATCATCCCCACTTTATTCCCCCCTACCCAATTTGGTTGCATTAAATTACATTCCCAACAGTCCAAGATTTCTCAGCACCACTAGTACTCCCAGGGTCTGGTAACCATCATTCTATTCTCTGTCTCTATAAGATCACTTGTTTTAAAATTTTACTTTCCACATCAATGAGAACATGCAAAATATGTCTGTCTGTGCTTGAGTTATTTCACTTAACAGAATGGTCTCCAGTACCATACATTTGATGCAAATGTCAGGATTTAATTCTTTTTTGTAGCTATATAATATTGCATTGTCTTCTTCTCATTAGCTGATAGAACATTCTCTAAGATTGATCAACCTAGGTCACAAAACATGACTCAACAAATTTTAAAAAACAGAAATTGCATCATCTCAGACAACAGTGGAATAAAATTAGAAATCAACTCCAACAGAAAAACTTATTTCTACACAAAGTCACAGAAACTAAAAAACTACTGCTGAATGATAGCTAGATCAAGGACAAAATTAAGATGGAAATTACACGGCCTACAGATACATGAAAAAATGCTCACCATCCTTAATCATCAGAGAAATGCAAATCAAAACTACTTTGAGATATCATC
>NW_003854385.1:2127-3245 GCF_000181295.1 Otolemur garnettii
AGGGGGATTGGAGGGATCACTTCTGAGGTTTATCTTACAAGGGTACAAGTGAATCTTTCTAAGAGTAGAATGTGAATGTTTTAAAACAATAACTAAGAACATGACGTGAAGGCTATGTTAACCAGTTTGATGGAAGTGTTTCGGATTGTGTGTGAAAACCCCACACTGTAACCCAGAAGTGCATTAATGTACACAGTTACCATTCAATAAAAAAAAAAGATGGAAATTAAATTACTTTTTGAAATAAATGATAAAGGGAACACAAGTTACTAAAATCTGTGGGAGAAGTGAAAGCAGTTGTAAGAGGAAAATTTATAGCCATAAATGCCTTCATTCAAAAGATAGATAACAAATTAGCAAGCTAATGAGTCATCTCAAAGAACAGGAAAAGAAAGAGCAAACAAATCCCAAACCCAGCAGAAGAAAATGCATAGCAAAGATCAGAGCAGAACTAAACTGAAATTGAAAACAAAAGAATTATGCAGAAAATTAATGAAACAAAAAGTTGGCTCTCTGAATCAATAAACAAAATTGGCAGTCCATTCACTAGATCAGAGATCCTAAAACTTTTTAAACAAGTTGCCAGTTCACTGTTCCTCAGACTTTGGAGGGCCAGACTGAGGACCCCAGGATGAGTTGGCTGCTAAGCAGGACAGGCAGCAGTGGCAAAAACACCTGGCGGGCTGGAAAAATATCCTAGGTGGCCGCATGTGGCCCATAGGCTGTACTTTGAGGATGCCTGCACTAGATTAACCAGAAGAAGAGAAAGTATTCTAGTTCATCAAGAATGGGAAAGGAGAAATCATAATTAACATCACAGAAATATAAAATACCATCTCTGAATACTACAAAATATAAATACAGAAATATAAAATACCATCTCTGAATACTACAAAAATCTCTACATGTCTAAACTCGAAAACATGGAGAAAATGGACAAATTTGTAGAAATGCACAGCCTCAGTAGGTTCAATCAGGACAAAATAGAATTCCTGAATAGACCAATATCAACTGACAGAATTGAAGCAGCAATTAAAAATGTCCAAACCAAAAATGTCCCAGAACAGTGAGTTTCACACCCCAAGTTTTCCAGCCTTACAAAGAAAAACTGGTACCCA
>NW_003854386.1:0-3243 GCF_000181295.1 Otolemur garnettii
AAAAAAAAAAAAGAGACGGAGCCATGCCTACTCTCCTCAGGCTTATACCCCTTTCTACAGACCCCTTAATCTCTGACCTACAACTCACTAATGAGTAACCTGTGAACTACCTATAAGATTTATTTACCCCACACAATGTTAACTAGTACAGCATTAAACACACACACTGATTGATAGCTATTATGGGCTGAATTGTACTCCCTAAGACATGTGTTGAGCTCCTTAACTCCCAATATCTCAGAATGTGATCTTATTTGGACACAGTTATTGCAGGTGCAGTTAGTCAAGATGAGGTCATATCAGGGCGGTGGGCCTTCAATCCCATGTGTTCTTGTAAGAAGAAAAGAAGAGGGGGAAGAAGGGGGAGAGGGGTAAGATGGCCAACTGGAGCCAACTTTTGACAGAAGCTCTTATCCAGAGGGAAGGATAATGACCAGAAAGTAGTGAAAAAAGCTGAAGACTGGGAGCCGACCTCAGAGAGGAGTGATAACTGCATGTCACCCATGCTGAGGCAAACTGTGACTCCAAGAAAGCAAATTTCAGGTACAAAACTCATCCTAAAGAAAAAAAGTGTCCATCCCTAAGAGAGCATGTATTTATTTATTTTTTGATCGCTGTGGGTTTTCTACAGGCGAGCAGTGTACTGAGGACCTCTTGTCTTATCTCATGGGAGAGAGTTTCAGGAAGCAGGGACTACTTCTCCAGAGGAACCCTGCTGTGACCCTGAGAACTCTATTGCCAGGCATAGAGTTCTCATAACTAATGTTTCCCTGCCATTTTGAACTCTATTGCCAGGCATAGAGTTCTCATAACTAATGTTTTCCCTGCCATTTTGAACTTCCAGTCCCCCCCTCCCTCCTTCTCTGATGGTCCAGTAGCCTAATCCCTGCATAGACTGGAATGTCTGCAGTTCATTGCCAGGTCTGGGCACTGCAAGGGCCTTGGTAGAAAAGCTGCACTGTAATAGTGAACCCAGCAGTAGTGCAGACAGACAAATGGGGGAAGGCTGCTGGGCTTGGCCCTGTGAAAGTGCAAACCAGCTGTGGGAGGCATGCCACCCTGCCAGAGTTGCGAGCCCCGCCCCGCCCCACCCTGCTGCCAGAGCTGTGCCCCCATACTCCCAGAGCTGCAGCTCCAACTGCCTCCTCAGCTGCCTGGGAGATTATCCCACCAGGGTCTAATTTTGGAGAGACACCTCCCCAACTCTAAGGACTGCCAGAGGAAGCCAGACCTCACCCCTTAGGGATACCAGTGCTACAGAGCAGCTGGGGCAAAGGCATGGTGGCTAAGAGAAAAAAATCATTTGCTGACTTGTTATCCTCAGGTTCAGACTGAGCTCAGGTGGAACATTCCCAGTTGCCATTGAGTACTTGAGGCAGGCAGGCTTCAGCTCCCCCAGCTGGCTGTTGGCAGAGGGTGGTGGCTGGGCTGAGGGGGCATTGACTTTCCTTTGACTCTGGCAGGTGCAAAGCCCTGGCACATCTGCTTATTAGAGGGAGCAGGACCATAGCCCTGTGGGGTTACCAGTGACTGGGTCTGAAAGAAGTGCAAGGTGGGAAAGAGACACCAGCCCCTGGTCTAACTGTGCTACTGGGCGGGCCATTCTGACTCCACACAGCACCAGAGTGAGCTACATTTGAGCAGCTAGTAGATCTCTGCTATCTAGTTGCTGGAGACCTTTTGTTCTTTCCCACTTGAGAGTTGGTACTGACTGGGCCAATTGGTTTGGAACTCCTGACCTGGGCCAATCACCTGAGGACCCTCCAGGGCTATACCCTGGTTGTGTGGTAATGGGAAGGGTTGATTTTCCTCTTCCATTTGTTGCCCATGGCGGGGCAGGGTGTCTTAGTAGCTTGTATTTCTCCACAGCTGAGACTTCAACCCAGAGTCACTGATCCACTAGGATGAAGGAGGTAAAGGGAAGAGGATGGGAGGGGAGGGGATGGTTTGATAGAGGGAGGGTAAATGATAGGACCACACCTATGGAGCATATTTTAAGGGTACAAGTCAAATCTATCAAGTATAGAACACAAATTTCTTAACACTGATTAAGTAAATGAGATGAAAGCTATGTTAATTAGTTGGATGTAAGCCTCCAATTTGTACAAAAAATCAACACATTGAATCCCACAAAGGCATAAATGTATTCATGGTCTATGTATAGGTGACTTAATAAAAGGTGGGGGGAGAAAAGAAAAGAAGACACAGTAGAATGCTGTGAGATGACTGAGGCACAGATCAGACTGATGTTGCTGCAAGCCAAGGGATGAATGGCGAGACCACCAGCTAGGAAGAGGCAAGGAATGTTTTACCCAGGGTCTGCCAAGGAGCACAGTCCTGCTGCCACTTTAATTTGGGCCTCTAGCCTCTATGAGAGAATAAATCCCTGTTGTTTTAAGCCACCCAGTTTATTATTTCAGCCTCTAGGAAATCAACAGCTAACATTTAAAACAATCAGGACTTTTATACACAAAAATTCAGATTTTTAGTTTCTCTTGGAAGTGAGCAGACCTGACAACACAGACACGAATCTTTCCTGACAGCAGTGGCGGAGCTGAGTAACTCCCATACTCTCCAGTTAAAGCAACAGGCTGGTTTACTCCTCTGCTGCTCTTACAGGAATTTGTATTTATGCCTCACTGCTCTTTGCTGTATTATCTGCTTCTGGCCACAGTCTAATTGTGCACTTGATCGGTGAATTATGTGCTGTCAAAACACAATGGCTCTCTACCCAAATCTTGGTGGAGGTTTCCCACCCAGCCTAGTCAATATTGCCACCCCTACACTTTTCTCTGCTTTATATTTCTCCATAGAACCTGTCTATCAGTCTACCAGTTTATCCTGTCTATCTACTTTCACTTCTTTTCATTTTGTCTTCTTCTAGAACATACACTGCCCAGGGGCAGCTATGTGCCTGTTTTTTTCCCTGTGGTTAACAATGCCACAATTAGTGCCTTGCTCACCAATACAGAAGCTGTGGGATGCAAAAGCTGAAAGAAATCCCAGAAATCAGCTCATTCAACCTCCACTTTTTTTTAACCTTGGAGGAAATCAACAAAACTGAGAGAAGGGACATGGCTTGACAAAAGTTATATAACCGGGGGATTCTGGGAAGATGGCTGACTGGTAGCAACCCTGGTCAGAGGCTCCTGAACAAAGGAAGAAAAACTGGTTGGAATCAGAATCTATGAAGTCAAAGACGGGGAGCTGAGCCCAGAAAGAAGTTCGGCAAGCTATAAATCC
>NW_003854387.1:0-3242 GCF_000181295.1 Otolemur garnettii
ACTTGGATACACCCTCCCCTCGAGAGTGGGCCAGACCTAGCGACTTGCTTCTAACTAATATAACATGGCAATAGTGATGGAATGGCTGGCACTTCCATGGTTAGGTTAAGAAAGGCCGTGACTTGCCTGCCTTCTCCCTCACCCTAAGGAAGCCAGTTGCCATGTTTGTAGGCCCACAAAACAAGGAATCACAGCGGACCTCCAGCCAACAGTCTATGAGTAACGGAGGCCCTCGGTCTAAGAGTCACTAAAGAACCAAATCCTGCTAAGAATCATACTTGTGACATAAGAAGCAGATCCTTTCCAGTCAAGCCTTGAGCTCCACTGTCAGAGAACCTCACTAAGCTGTACCCAGATTCCCAACCCCCAGAAACTGTGAGATAATTGATATTATTAGTTTAAGTCACTAAGTCATGGGGTAATGTGTTACACAGTAATAAATAACTAATAAGGTCACTGTGTAGGGAATGGATTTTAAGAGGACAAGCATAGAGAAAGGAAAACTGGTTGAGTGGATATATGACAGTAGATGAGAAGAGAGATTATGGCAACTTCGTTTTGGACAAAGGTAGACGGGATGTGGGATGAAGGGACAAATTCCAGTGCTGTTGGGGCTAAAAGGTGGAAATAAGGCTAATGGAGTTTTTACTTGAAAAACTGGATCTATAGAGAGATAGAGGAATGGTAAGAAGCCATTCTGGATACCCACAGTGCATAATAGATTAAGAGTCTGGAGTTCTGGGAAGATACTAGGGCTGGAAAGTGGATTTGGAACTCATGGGCATTTATAGATGATACATAAATTGTGCTACAAGAGGAAGCCCTCCCCCCAAGGAATGTATCAGTTACATTGCTGCATAATAAGCCACCCTGAAACTTAGTGGAATAAAACAACTGTTTTATCTTGTTCCCACTATCTGAGAGTCAAGAATTTATCAGAGCATAGCTGGGAAGGCTTATGTCTGTTCCTCCACACCAGGGTGCCCAGCTAGACTGTCTGCTGGAGCGCTATGCACAATCTCTCCAGGGAATTGGGCTTCCCAAGTACTGTAGGAGCTCCTAGAGCTGGCAGCTCAGGATTCCAAAGACCAAGTTCCCAAGAGAACCAGGTAGAAGCTTCATGGTCTTTTTCCACATAGCCTCTGGCATTGGAAATCATCTCTTCTGCTGCATTCCAGTGTTTATAGATGAATCAGTATGCTCAACTCTAATTCAAGGGGAGGAGACATAGACTCCACCTCTGGATGAAAGGAGTGTCAAGGAATTTGCACCCATGTTTTAAAACGTAGATTTTAAAATGTAGATTAAATCACCATGTAGATTTAATACATACAGAAAGAGAAGAGAAGGAAATCCCATGGTGAGCTGGGGCACACAGTTTCAACGTTAAGCAGAGAAGGAATAACTAGCAATGGAGACGGAAGCAAAAGTCAGTAAAAAGAAAACCATTCGGCAAGTATGAGATCATAGAACCCCAAGAAGTGTCCATTTCCAGAGAGTAGGAGTTGCCATTGTGCTAAGTGCTCATGAAACAGTTAAATATGCCAGACAGAGAAAATTGAGGTTTGGTGACCAAGAGGTGCTGGTGAACTTGCCAGGAGCAAGTTCCACGGGGCTGAAAAGAAGATAGAAGGGATAGAAGCCCACTTAGATGGGGTTGAAAAGGAAGAAAGAAAATGAGGCATCAACCATGGCTGGTAGTTGTGTATCTGCTTGTTCAAACAGATCACTTGCATGATCCTTCAACTCCTAATATCCCAGAATCTTTCATTTAGAAGGTCATCCGGTACATGCACTTGAACATTTCTGATGTTAGGGAGCTCATTACCTTTTATAGCAGCCCATTTAGTCAATGTTAGAACAGTTATTCCTTCCAAAGAACTCATTTCTGACACCCATTTGTCTTCGTCTACCTGAACCAGTGCACAACCCTGGGAGTCACGTGTCCCTTCAGGCCCATTCTCTTAAAGATGAAACACCCCCAGTGCCTCGAGTTATCTGGGAACTTCCAGCCTACTTGTCATCCCCTAAATGTGCTCAGGGTGCTCCTGTCACTCCCACAGTGTGGCATTCAAAACCAAACTCAACACCCTGAGTGCAGTTAGAAGATTCCACACCCTGGTTCCAACCATTATACCTAAGGCTATTTTAAGTTTTTTTCACACTGCTGTCATACAGTAGAAACCACCAACTGTCATCCACATTGACCCTTAATCATCATTATTGTGATTGTTAAATGTTCAGACATACATGTGTGCATATATATCTTTTGTTTTGTTCTGTTTTGTTTTGTTTTGTTTTGTTTTGTTTGAGACAGGATCTTGCTCTGTTGCTCCCAGGCTAGAGTGTAGTGGCATCATCGTAGCTCACAGTAACCTCACATTCCTGGACTCAAGCAAACCTCCTGCCTCAACCTCCTGAGTAGCTGGGACTACAGGTTTGCACCACCACGCCCAGCTAATTTTCTTATTTTTTGTAGAAACAGAGTCTTGCCCTTGCTCAGGCTGCTGTCAAACTCCTAGCCTCAAGAAGTCCTCCTGCCTTGGCCTCCCAGAGTATTTATGAGCCAATGCACCTGGCCTAGATGTTCAACCATATTTGATGCCATAATCTCAACCAACTGTTCTTCCAAAGCCTAGATGTTGCCAAGCCTGGTACACCAAAAAAGAGCTGGAAAGAAGTCCTTAACCCCACTTGATATACTTTGTTGCTGTAGCTTTTTCCTTTGCACTAAGATGAGCAACAGGGATAGGAAAAGCTCCTGAGGACACTGGGGACCCAGGTCAGCCTCTGGCACACCAGGAGTCTCTGAAGGGGTGAAATTGTGTGCAGTGCACAAGTAGAACCAAGGAAATCCTGAACCACAGCTCCACTTTACGAGTCTGGATATTCTCTCAAGCTTTTTCTATCTCCTTCCTAGATACATTAAACTTACAAGAAATCAAATCAAAATTCTCATTCAAAATCCACTCACAATACCTTTGAGCTAGTTCTTAAAAGTTTGTCTTCCTCCTGTGAAACTGTTGAAAGTATTTCTAAGTCATATAAACGAATATTTGTAGCTACAGACTACTTCTTTTTACTCTAAGAAAATGTTGGGAAGCTCGTATCACTCTAGAGCAGTGATTTTCAACCGAGGTGCTGCGAGAGGATCTTAGGTCTGCTGCGAAAATTTTTAAAGATCATTAATTAAATTATTTTTGAAAGCAGTTCAAAACATAGTAAGTGTATTCTTTTTTTTT
>NW_003854388.1:0-3241 GCF_000181295.1 Otolemur garnettii
TGTAGTTGTTTATATATTGGTTTCATCTTAGTATTGTGTGCATTGAACGCATTCCATTCTTGTGATACTTTACTAAAAGGAATGTGTTTGAGCTCCATCTGGGTAACTATAAAAGATGTAAAGCCTTCATTATTTTTTAAGGAACTTGATTTTTACCTTAGAAATGAAAACAATGTAACCTAAATATTTCTCACCCTCATATTAATCTGAAATTTAAAAAGTAAAAAAAAGAAAGAACAACAGGGCATTTGTTGGAAATATACCCTAAATACAATGTTAAATACAATTCCAGCTGGTTCTGTCCCTTCCCTTCCTCTGCTGTACTAACAATAGAAGTCAGGTTTGTGTGTATCACTTTCTTTTCCTCTAATAGATAAAGTAGCATCTAATTTTGATGAAAGAAATACCAGTTACATATAGGTGATAGTCATTTCAGCATACTTATGACTTTGACATTAGACACAGTGATCAAAATTAAATACTATGCTTAGCTATTATTTACTTAAATTGTATAAAGTACCAGGTGAAATTTAATCTTACTAATACAGCAAGAAAAATGAGGGTAGATGATTTGGGAGTGCCACGTACAATGATAGCTAGAAGGTGCAGTCAATTCACGGACTACATTAGATATTGGATATTCAACTTTATAGGTAAAATAAAAACACATTGTTTTGTGGTTAGTGCATAGATATGGGATGGAAATCTTATCCTGTGTTTCCCCCCAAATAAGACACTGTCTTATATTTATTTTTTCTCAAGAGGACACACTAGCGCTTATTTTCAGGTGACGTCCTCTTCTCTGCACCAAAATGCATGATGCCACAACACTTTACTGAGGGCACATATCTCCATAGCCATGCCCATCACTAGGTCTTATTACCAGGGTAGGGCTTATATTTAACAAATGCATATAAATACTTCTAGGGCTTAGTTTTTGGATAGGTCTTATTTTTGGAGAAACTCAGTACAACTGGGAGGGTATATTTGAGCCTAATGACAATATATATCCTCTAAGAGAACAAGAAATTGGTATGATTCCATCATGAAAACATGCTGTGTAAAAATTGTCATATTAGTTTTTTTAAAAAAGAGAGAAAAAGGAGAAAAGGTGACATATATAAATTAATAATTTTCCTTTTACCATCAGTGACTTTTAAATAAATTGTAAACTTTCTAAAGAGTTGTTAAATGCTGTTATTAGGCACTAATTAATGGCACACTAGAGTTTAAACAGACAATGTTATATTAATTTAAAAGAATTTCTTGATTTCTACAAAGTCTTCAACAAAATAGTTCAGTACACTTTCGTTGGTCATGAGTCTAAGCCTATTAGTGATGCTGTCTACCACTGTATCTTTTTATTTTGAATGAAGAATGGTAATAATTTTTGTATTTATTATTATTTATTATCCTTAATATTAGGCTACTTGTTAGTTATGAAACACATTTTAAAGTCTCAGTATATGCATAAGGAAAAGGGTTTTAGAAAACTTCAAGTTAAGAAATAAATGTGGAGGGCGGTGTCTGTGGTTCAAAGGAGTAGGGCGCCAGCCCCATATACTGGAGGTGGCAGGCTCAAACCCCGCCCTGCCAAAAAGTGCAAAAAAAAAAAAAAGGAAAGAAAGAAAAGAAAGAAATGTGGAGACTCACACCCATTGCATTATGTTTTTAGATATTTGATACAGTACGACATTTTGAAATCTGATATGGTTTTATTATTTTCAAATATGCCAGTATGTATATTTTCTAAGACCTAACTATTATAGTTACACATTTTAGAGGAAAAATACATTTAAGAAAGAGTGAAAGACTACTCATAAGTCTAAAAATCTGATGAGAAAGAGTAAGAATTTAGAAAAATTTCTGTACAACTGTGGAAAGGACAGAGATTTTATGGTGCATATGAGTTTTCCAGTTACAAATAGCATCATTTCATTAGAGTCTAGGAATAATTTGTTAGATTTAGAAAGGCATAGCACAGATACAGTTACACAGTTAAGGCATATTCAAATATGTGTGTATCTCTAATATCATACATTATTAGAAGAGTCTACCACAGAAATGTATAAGACTAACTATTGTCAAACCATGTTACCTGGGGCTGGTGGTATATGCCTATCATAACAGCTACTCAGGAAGTTGAGGCAGGAGAATTCCTTGAGCTCAGGATTTCAAGAAAAGCCTGGGCCACATAGGAGGAACCTGTGTCCAAAAACATGTATATGAATTATGATACAAATCAGGAAAAAAAGAATACTAGTGTAAAAAGTAAATAATGGTTGGAAATATATACTTTCTAGTATTTTATCCAACATATCATTGAACTATTAATTTATAATGATAATTATAAAATTATCTAAAGCCAGGATTAGATTCCAGGTCAAACCAGCACTGAGGCACGTTTTCTTCCTTTCCACCTACACAACAAATTAGAAGTACACATTGCTTACACCTGCATGGAGCCTAATGTGTCAAGTTAACTGACTTGGGTTTTGAAATGTCTTTCCAAAGTGTGGGCATGAATAGTGAATCCACATCTATTAATTATGGTTATAGGACCTTGTACTTGATACTCTATTATGGGAACATTTATGAAGTGTCAGGTTGAATTCAACATTAAATGTTTGGTGGCACTGGTCACATCAATGTGTCTTGTCATTGCACTCAGGGTTTTTCATGTGGGGTTGAAACTGGAATTCTTTTGGAAAAGATGCACACAGAGTTCACATTTATGGAAGTTTAAATCTTAGTAGGCATAATTAGTGTTCTCTCTATTCAATGTTAAAATTTCATCAGAGTTGTGTGGTGCCTTACTTTCCCTGGCCTTTGTTGGCCCCATGGCATTGTTGGTGCAGCATACTCACACAAATCAGCATGGAGAAATTGCCTGTCCTATTGCACTCTCTCAAACATATTGAATGTTTTGATTTTTGCAAAGTTAATATGTGATAAATAGCATCTAAATTAAATTTCTTTAGAGTGAAAAAAATGATCTATATTGGCATAGTAAATGTCATAACATAAACTGTTGTTTCCATTTGCCTACGATTGCCAGATCTTGAATCTGACTTCATATGATACATAGCAGATGGTGTTATACAATGGAAGATTCTGAAAAGATTATTGATTAAAATGGCATATATGCAAGAAAAAGTATTATTAAATAATATTTACATATCTATGGATGTAAAAAATAACAAAAATGATAAGCAGAAAATATTAAGTACCTAGAATAAAT
>NW_003854389.1:0-3239 GCF_000181295.1 Otolemur garnettii
CATTATTTCACTTATTCTTCTAGAATCAATGTTCACATACAATATCCAAGAACAACTTTAAGAAAAATAATGCAAGATCTTCATATAGAAAACTATAAAATATTGCTTAGAAAAAGTAAGTCAGGCTTAAATAAAAGATGGGAAATGCCATGTTTATGTTTTGGAAGGCTCAATATTGTTAAGATTCTAATTCCACCCAAATTTATGTATGAAGTTTATGTAATCCCAACCTTTATTTTTTAACAACTTAGTAGATGATTCTAAACATTATAGGAAAATGCAAAGGATCTTGAGCAATCTAGAAAAGTTGAACAAAGTTGAAGAATTCACAAGAAATAAACATTTACTAGAAAGTAGTGTGGTGCCATCATAAAAAATAGAAAAATAGATCAATGGAATAGAATAGAGAGCCCAGAAATATAAACCCAAAGGGACATTTGATTTTTCAACAAAGTTGCCAAAACAATCCAGTTAGTTAGGACAGTCATATTAAAAAAAAAAAAAAATGATTCTAGAGGCTCGGCACCTATAGCTCAGTGGCTAGGGCACCGGCCACATACACCAGGGCTGGTGGATTTGAACCTGGCCCAGGCCTGCCAAACAATGATATACACCTTCTCTATAACCAAGCATTCCAATCCCAGGTATTTTTCCAAAAGGAATTTATGCATATGTTCCCAATAAAAACTCTTGCCCTCTATATTAGTTAGGATTCTTCAGAGAAACAGAATCAGCAGGATAAATAAATATATAAGTATTTTAAGGAATGAGCTCAGACATTTGTGCCTGCTGCAAGGCCATATTTACAGGGTAGGTTTGCAGGCAGGAGGATCAGGGAAGAGTTATATTGCAGCTCTAGACCAAAGACAGTCTGGAGGCAGAATCCCCTCTTCCTCAGGACCTCAGTCTGTGTTCTTTCAAGGTTTTCAACTGACTGGATGAGGCCTACTCACATTATGAAGGGCAATTCGCTTTACTCAAAGCAAATTTGCTTCACTCAAAACTTCAATGTTAATTTCATCTGAGAAAATATATCCAGACATTTGACCAAATGTATGGATACTGCGGCCTAACCAATTTGACTAACTGATAAAATTAATCATTATGGCCTTCATCGATGATGACTATTTATACAATGAAAGTAAAACTCATAAAACAGCACAAACAAGAATTTTTATAGAGCTCCTCTCTGCTTTAAGTGGGAGGAAATTCTGAATAAGCTCCTTATATCATTTTGACTAGAATATTGGTTTCATTATCATGCACAGACACAAAAATGATTCTTATACATAAAGCCATTTCTTTTTTACAAATATGTATGCACAAGATACTTGGACTAACTAAATAAAAATAAAAAGATATAAGGATAATATGAAAGGGGATAATTTTATCAGCAAAAGGAGCTATACTGAGCAAAATCACTTAAAATTAAATGCATTATTACTTGATAGCCAAAGGAAAAGAGAGTACAGGATGTTTTTATAGTTGAACTTGAGTGATATATGTAGTGCAAGTGGATTTTTACAAAGATGCTTAAGTATTTCATGCAAATATTTAAAACTTTATTTTTACAAATCCTAAATTCAAATGACTTAAAATTATAGTATATATTTAATCTTAATTTGTCTAAACTTAAACTTAGATTGAATACTTTTGTCATAATCAGTGTTTTCAAACAATTTTATGTTGATTTCCAATTACTTATGCTGCCTGAAATGGAATAGGAAGTGGAATTAATATTCATATTTCCTTTTATTTCTGAGCCACTCTCTATTGCCCAGGCTAGAGTGCCATGGGATCAACCTAGCTCACAGCAACCTCGGATTCCTGAGTTCAAGGTAGCCTCCTGCCTCAGCCTTCCATGTAGCTGAGAGTACAGGTGTCTACCACAATGACCAGTTAATTTTCTTAATTTTTGTAGAGATGGAGTCTTGCTCTTGCTTAAGTTGGTCTTGAACTCCTGAGCTCAAAGGATCCTCCCACCCCGGCCTTCCAGAGTGCTAGGATTACAGGCATGATCCATCTTGCCTTGCCAGAATATTATTTTCTAATTCTCTGTAAGTGCAAACAGGAATATTTGTGCAAAAATGTTAACAGTTCATTAATTTTAAAAAAAAGCACACATGTGCATCTAATCCTGAGATGGTGTGGTATGGCCAGGGAACAGCCATAATTTTTAAATCCTCTCTAAGTCTGGATTCTCTGGAGTACTGGCTGTCCCTGAGGGCTTCAGACAAATGCACAAAATCTCAGTTCCCTGGTCCCCATCATGCTGAGAGTTCTATTATGACTAATCTCATTTTAGCCCTTGAGAACTCCATGTGCTGTAGGTGAGTGAGTTTTTTATTGCTGTGAGACGAAATTTCAGGGAGGGAAGATTTGTTCCCTATTAGATGTTATGGACCCTAAAATAAGTGCTTCAGTGTGCTGGGTTCTGGAAATACACACAGAATGACAATGCTCAGACCACAGTAAGTTCCCAGTTAACTGGGGTAATCAGATGTGCTCTCACCCATTAGATCAGCACTCGGATATTATACTTTTTGTGAAAGCAGGGAAAAGAGGCACTCATGGGAAGATGGGTAATGCAGGCAGAGAGAAGTGCTCTAAATTGTAGTGAGTCAATAGCACAGACCAGGAAGTTTGTAATGACTTTTCCATGATGCTAAAGGCAGCTGGATCAAGGCTATGAAAATGTTCATGAGGCATTTGAGAAGCTTCTTAGAGTGTAGAATGTAGAATCAGCCATTCTAGTACATGGAAGTTCACCTATGGACCAGATCTTTTTTTTTTTTTATGGACCAGATCTTTAATCCCAGAACTCCAACTTAGCTTTATTCTCTGCATCCCATAAGAAGAATATTCTTTGCCACTCCTTCCACCTATTGATATGTTATACTATCTGCAGGGGTAACTTCATATGTGCAAGTACTGAATGCATTACTTCTCCTCTTGTGTTACTGTATGAGTTTTATTTGTACAATTCAGATATTAATTTAATCAATTTTTTTTGAGACTGAGTCTCATTTTGTCCATTTTATTTTCTTTCATTATACAAGTGTCTACCTTGTTTTTGTTATTAATTAAGACAATATTAGGAGAATGAGCTATGACATTCATCCTTATATACTGTAATATAAGAAATCTTTGAGTGTAATCTGACTTTTCTTCTATTTCTGTAAATAGGAGGTGAGGACCTTAAATATTTTGCCAGGCATGACCACTTTAAACCACACTGG
>NW_003854390.1:0-3239 GCF_000181295.1 Otolemur garnettii
CCAGTGTGGTTTAAAGTGGTCATGCCTGGCAAAATATTTAAGGTCCTCACCTCCTATTTACAGAAATAGAAGAAAAGTCAGATTACACTCAAAGATTTCTTATATTACAGTATATAAGGATGAATGTCATAGCTCATTCTCCTAATATTGTCTTAATTAATAACAAAAACAAGGTAGACACTTGTATAATGAAAGAAAATAAAATGGACAAAATGAGACTCAGTCTCAAAAAAAATTGATTAAATTAATATCTGAATTGTACAAATAAAACTCATACAGTAACACAAGAGGAGAAGTAATGCATTCAGTACTTGCACATATGAAGTTACCCCTGCAGATAGTATAACATATCAATAGGTGGAAGGAGTGGCAAAGAATATTCTTCTTATGGGATGCAGAGAATAAAGCTAAGTTGGAGTTCTGGGATTAAAGATCTGGTCCATAAAAAAAAAAAAAGATCTGGTCCATAGGTGAACTTCCATGTACTAGAATGGCTGATTCTACATTCTACACTCTAAGAAGCTTCTCAAATGCCTCATGAACATTTTCATAGCCTTGATCCAGCTGCCTTTAGCATCATGGAAAAGTCATTACAAACTTCCTGGTCTGTGCTATTGACTCACTACAATTTAGAGCACTTCTCTCTGCCTGCATTACCCATCTTCCCATGAGTGCCTCTTTTCCCTGCTTTCACAAAAAGTATAATATCCGAGTGCTGATCTAATGGGTGAGAGCACATCTGATTACCCCAGTTAACTGGGAACTTACTGTGGTCTGAGCATTGTCATTCTGTGTGTATTTCCAGAACCCAGCACACTGAAGCACTTATTTTAGGGTCCATAACATCTAATAGGGAACAAATCTTCCCTCCCTGAAATTTCGTCTCACAGCAATAAAAAACTCACTCACCTACAGCACATGGAGTTCTCAAGGGCTAAAATGAGATTAGTCATAATAGAACTCTCAGCATGATGGGGACCAGGGAACTGAGATTTTGTGCATTTGTCTGAAGCCCTCAGGGACAGCCAGTACTCCAGAGAATCCAGACTTAGAGAGGATTTAAAAATTATGGCTGTTCCCTGGCCATACCACACCATCTCAGGATTAGATGCACATGTGTGCTTTTTTTTAAAATTAATGAACTGTTAACATTTTTGCACAAATATTCCTGTTTGCACTTACAGAGAATTAGAAAATAATATTCTGGCAAGGCAAGATGGATCATGCCTGTAATCCTAGCACTCTGGAAGGCCGGGGTGGGAGGATCCTTTGAGCTCAGGAGTTCAAGACCAACTTAAGCAAGAGCAAGACTCCATCTCTACAAAAATTAAGAAAATTAACTGGTCATTGTGGTAGACACCTGTACTCTCAGCTACATGGAAGGCTGAGGCAGGAGGCTACCTTGAACTCAGGAATCCGAGGTTGCTGTGAGCTAGGTTGATCCCATGGCACTCTAGCCTGGGCAATAGAGAGTGGCTCAGAAATAAAAGGAAATATGAATATTAATTCCACTTCCTATTCCATTTCAGGCAGCATAAGTAATTGGAAATCAACATAAAATTGTTTGAAAACACTGATTATGACAAAAGTATTCAATCTAAGTTTAAGTTTAGACAAATTAAGATTAAATATATACTATAATTTTAAGTCATTTGAATTTAGGATTTGTAAAAATAAAGTTTTAAATATTTGCATGAAATACTTAAGCATCTTTGTAAAAATCCACTTGCACTACATATATCACTCAAGTTCAACTATAAAAACATCCTGTACTCTCTTTTCCTTTGGCTATCAAGTAATAATGCATTTAATTTTAAGTGATTTTGCTCAGTATAGCTCCTTTTGCTGATAAAATTATCCCCTTTCATATTATCCTTATATCTTTTTATTTTTATTTAGTTAGTCCAAGTATCTTGTGCATACATATTTGTAAAAAAGAAATGGCTTTATGTATAAGAATCATTTTTGTGTCTGTGCATGATAATGAAACCAATATTCTAGTCAAAATGATATAAGGAGCTTATTCAGAATTTCCTCCCACTTAAAGCAGAGAGGAGCTCTATAAAAATTCTTGTTTGTGCTGTTTTATGAGTTTTACTTTCATTGTATAAATAGTCATCATCGATGAAGGCCATAATGATTAATTTTATCAGTTAGTCAAATTGGTTAGGCCGCAGTATCCATACATTTGGTCAAATGTCTGGATATATTTTCTCAGATGAAATTAACATTGAAGTTTTGAGTGAAGCAAATTTGCTTTGAGTAAAGCGAATTGCCCTTCATAATGTGAGTAGGCCTCATCCAGTCAGTTGAAAACCTTGAAAGAACACAGACTGAGGTCCTGAGGAAGAGGGGATTCTGCCTCCAGACTGTCTTTGGTCTAGAGCTGCAATATAACTCTTCCCTGATCCTCCTGCCTGCAAACCTACCCTGTAAATATGGCCTTGCAGCAGGCACAAATGTCTGAGCTCATTCCTTAAAATACTTATATATTTATTTATCCTGCTGATTCTGTTTCTCTGAAGAATCCTAACTAATATAGAGGGCAAGAGTTTTTATTGGGAACATATGCATAAATTCCTTTTGGAAAAATACCTGGGATTGGAATGCTTGGTTATAGAGAAGGTGTATATCATTGTTTGGCAGGCCTGGGCCAGGTTCAAATCCACCAGCCCTGGTGTATGTGGCCGGTGCCCTAGCCACTGAGCTATAGGTGCCGAGCCTCTAGAATCATTTTTTTTTTTTTTTAATATGACTGTCCTAACTAACTGGATTGTTTTGGCAACTTTGTTGAAAAATCAAATGTCCCTTTGGGTTTATATTTCTGGGCTCTCTATTCTATTCCATTGATCTATTTTTCTATTTTTTATGATGGCACCACACTACTTTCTAGTAAATGTTTATTTCTTGTGAATTCTTCAACTTTGTTCAACTTTTCTAGATTGCTCAAGATCCTTTGCATTTTCCTATAATGTTTAGAATCATCTACTAAGTTGTTAAAAAATAAAGGTTGGGATTACATAAACTTCATACATAAATTTGGGTGGAATTAGAATCTTAACAATATTGAGCCTTCCAAAACATAAACATGGCATTTCCCATCTTTTATTTAAGCCTGACTTACTTTTTCTAAGCAATATTTTATAGTTTTCTATATGAAGATCTTGCATTATTTTTCTTAAAGTTGTTCTTGGATATTGTATGTGAACATTGATTCTAGAAGAATAAGTGAAATAATG
>NW_003854391.1:0-3239 GCF_000181295.1 Otolemur garnettii
TGGAGCATATACACCTCAGAAATAAACTTGGATATTTGCACATTTATAAAAGTGGTATAGCACATAAGAAAATAACAACTAATTAAAGAAAAATATAAACTAAATTAAAACAAATATCAAATTATATACATGCTAAACTAGAAAGTCCAAAGATGTACAATTTATTATACATATATACCAGGCTTCAGAATCTGGGCATGGTGTGCATACGCATCTATCATTTTATTTTAGGTCTAAACATATGCAAGTGATATCTTCTTTTACTGAAAGCAAACCAATAAATACTTATTGAATGGTTAAAGTAGCTCAACATGTCTCTTCCCAACATGTGTAAAATAATTTACAATTAAATTGTAATTTTTGAAGAAAAACACCTGGACTTTCTTGTTGATCCATGTAAACAACATTTTTTTGAGTACAGCATAGGCTAATTTCTAGAATGGGTCATATTATCTATCAAAAAGCATTACATAGGGTAAAGAAAATATAATTCAAAACAAAATGTGATGAAGAATGATGTCACAACGAATAGAAAATTTGAGACTGTGATAAATATAGGAGTCAGTAATATTTACTCTGTGATCAATACATTTTGGATCTCAACATAAATCCTTTAGTGAGATAAGTTTACGTGAAAATTGATTTTGTGGCATATATATATAATACACATGTAATAATTAGGATCCCTATTTTTGCCAATGGAAGAAAGAAAATCTCACATCATGTGACTTGCCAGAGACATACAATTAGAAAACAAGTTGGGATTTGGTTTTTAGAATTTACACTCATAGTATAATATAATAATGTCTAGAATTAGGAGCATCAGTGATCCAACATTGTTTAAATTTAATATTAAAATTTGTCACACCTAAACAGCCAGATAAATGTGAAATACTGGAACTCAGAGTACTGGGAGCTTGCCTCAGCTCTGAGTAAATTAGCTGGGCTTTAGCAGAGAACTCACTTACCTTTTGCAAACCACAATCTGCCTATTTGGATTGGGGTAATGCACTAAAAAACCTCTTCTTAAATATTTGAAAATACCAGCTGAACTATAGGGTTTTATTTTTAGTCTGTATCTATTTGGTAACATGCTTCGTTACCAAACCCTAGCACACAAAGATATGCACAGACACGAGGATGAAGTTAAAAGTCACCCATGGTGTTAAATTGGACTTGAAATTTTTGCTTGCTCAGAAGATGACAACTTGATGACTCAAGTCTGTGCCTGAGAAGACTAAAATATAAACTTAAGTTAGAGTTGGGATTTTGGATTTGAGCCAACCCAGGTGCAAAGCTTAAAGAGTAGTGTGCTATGATACATTTGTAAGAAAAATTTCTATAGTGTTCTAACTCCATGAAAAAAATACTTCTAAATAAATAAAGCTAATTTTTTATAAACATGTTTTAAGGAAAACTTAAATTTCCTAGATAACTCATGATATCTGTAATACTAAACAATACTAAATATTAAAATGACACTAAGTTTTAGTAATTCATCAAAAACCACATCATATAAACAAATCTGAAATCTTTTACAGTCTGCAGTTTGAGGAGGGAAAGCAAAAACTTTTCTACTAATGGCTCAGAAGCAATTTATTCCCTAAGAAGATATTCTATACATTCTTAGAAAGTTGAAAGAAACAGTATTTATGTAATGAATAGAAGTTATAGCAATTTCATTTATGAAATATACTTTACTTTGCTTATTGTTTGATTCCCATCTATTAATCCCTCTTTCAGAGATCTTAACCAAATATATATTTGTACATTTTAGCTGCATTCCTAGTAGACATCAGTTTTAACATTAACAAATGATGATAATACCCTTACTTTCAACAGAGAAGTCAAATGGAACAAATTTGTTTAATATATTCAGCTGGGTCTGTTCTTTCTGATTCATGTGGAGAAACAGCTTTGACCACCCACTCAGAGAACTGCTTGAGGTTCAACATACAGGCTGCAAACGTCACTGCCCACCACAGACTGTGGAGCAGAAAGCCTGTTTCCTGTTACTTGCCACCTGGCAATGCGCACCCCATGTGTGCACTTCCAGGTGGCAGAATAGTCTAGATCCTGGATTTCCAGATCCAGAATGTGCAGGATTGTCCTCTTACTGCTGCAACACTGGAGCTGTCCATCATCTCAGAAACCCAAATCTGTAGACTAAAAACAAAGGACCAAGTTGCTTCTACGTCTTAATCGAATATTGTGAGGTCAATCTGCTCCAACTCATTTAGGGGATGGGCAAGATCGAACTGAGCAAGTTTCACATAACAATAACACCTGCTACTGCTCATTTCATCATCTCTCTTTATTCTCTTGTACTCTCATACACAAAAGAGTCTGTGTTTTTTTCCTTTAGTTCTACCAATAACTATTTTTCTCCTGTTCTTAGTTAAGTCCATTAATTACATCATCCTTAATTGTTATTTTCTCTTTTTTTTTAAGGTAAAAACTGAGGACATTAAACTATATTGATATATTTGGCTGACTTTCATCCAGAAAAAAATGTAAAGCTAATCTCCTACCCTAAAATATTCACCTAATAAAAATAAATTTCATTTAGATTAAACACCTAAATATATATACATATTTAAAAATGGATATTATTATTAAATTATAACTGAGGAATGTAATCATATTTGGAGGATGTGGAATTAGAGGTAATATCAATTAACCCTTAAAATGTAAACTCTAAGAAACAAATTAAATATATTAGCTTGCATTAAAATAAAAACATCTATAGGATACTTTATATCATAAAGCAAACTAAATCATTAATATGGTTGTTAGAAAGTGACAATTTGAAACAATGTTGCAAAGAGCATGAGTTGTCCCACAATTTTTACTTAGAAAATTTGACTAAAAAATATTTGGTAAAACATGAATTACTTCATTTGACAATCCAGATCTTAAATCTATTTGTCATTATTATCTGCCCCTAGTGTTATTTTACACAAACACACACAGAGAGAAATACCATTGGCATATTTCACATATCTAATAAAAGAGTAATTCAGTGCTTCTTTTGGAACCAGAAAATGAATAACCAAAATGATCCTACGCAAAAAGAAAAAAGCTGGAGGCATCACATTACTCGACTTCAAACCATACTACAAGCTTATAGTACCCTAAAGGGCATGGTTTTGACACTAAAATAGAGATGCAGACCAACAGAACAGAACACCCAGCTATAAAACCATCTCCTTACAATCAGCTGATGTTTGATAAAGCAG
>NW_003854392.1:0-3238 GCF_000181295.1 Otolemur garnettii
GGGTCGCAGCTCGCCTCAGGAAGGTTGAAGTGCACTCTTCAATCTTCTCTCTTGTCTCTGCTCCAAACCATCAGCTAATTTGCTAAGGTTCTGTCCTTTCAGCCTCCTTCTGGACGGGAGCTTCTGTAAAAAGCTGGCTGCAGTTCGCCATCTTGGCTCCGCCCCCCTCCTAATTTACATGTATTTATTGATTTTACCGATTTCCTTTTGCTAGCAATTTGTCTTTATTACATTGTCATGGTTTGAATTTTTTTAATTTATTAAGATATTTTTCATAGCCTAGCACATGGGCTACCCTCTACAATGTTCCATGTACACTTCAGAAAAATGTGCAGTCTGCTGTTACTAGATGAAGTGTTCTGCTTATGTCTAATGGTCTAATCAGTTTACAGTGTTTCTCTTGTTTTCTATGTGTTCATTGATCCTTTCTCCCTTTGTTCCATCCCTGGTTGAGAGTGAGGTGTTGAAATCTCTGACTATTACTGAAGAGCTGTCAGTTTCACTCTGAAAACTGTCAGTGTTTGATTCATGCATGTTGGAGCTCAGATGTTTGGTATATTCATGTTTATAATTTTTGTATTTATCAATATGCATTGTCCTTCTTTATCTCTTATAAAAGTTTTAACTTGAGGTCTAATTGTTCTAATTATCTACCCTAGCTTTCTATTTATTACTGTATGTTCAGACATGGAATATCTCTTTCTGTCATTTTCTCTCAACCTGTGTTTGTCTTTGCTTCTGAATTAAGTTGCTTGTAGAGAAATAAATCTGGATTTTTTTTCATTCCATTTGTTTGAGAACTTAAAGTATTTGCATTTAATTATTGGTAGGAATGGCTCACTTTTCATTTTGTTACTTGGTTTCTCTGTGTGTAATAGCCTTTTTCTCCATTATTGTCTCCCTTCATGGTTTGTTTGATATTTTTGGTAGTGACATTTTTCCTTCTGATTTCCTTTTATATATATTTTACATCTATTTTCTTTGTGATTGCCTTGGGGATTACATGTAACATCCTTAAATTGTAATAATCTATTTTAAATTGATACCAGTTTATATTTAATTGCAAAAATTCTACTTCTTTAAACTTTTTTCTTCCTCAACTTAGTTATTTATGTCATAAATTGCATCTTTAGATATTGTGTAATCATTACACACATTATTAGTTTTATTTATTTGTGTTTTCTCAAACATAAAATAAATAAAAAAGAAATTAAAAAGTGGAGTTATAAATAAAAATTATAATAATGCTGGTTTGTACATGTAAATATTTATTAGTGCTTTCACCTTAACTGGAGATCTTTATATCGTGATATAAACCCATGTTCTTGTCTCCTATGCTTTCACTTCATCCTGAAGGTCATCTTTACCATTTTTTTCCTGGATATATCTAGAAAAAATAAAGTAAGCTTTTGTTATCTGGTAATGTCTTGATTTATCTCTCTTGTGATGGAATAATTTGCTGGATATAGAAATCTCATTGGTCAGGTTTTTTTTTTTTTTTTAATTTGATCACTTCAATATATTCTCCTACTTCCTCTAATCTCCAAGGTTTCTGCTGAGAAATCAGAAGACACTTTTACTAAGGACTTTTTGGTATGCAATAATTCTATATTTTGTCTACTTTCAAAAGTATTTCATTGTCCTTGGCTTTTCCTGTTTGGGTTAGAGTGTGTTTTGGTGCTGGTCTCTATAGGTTTTTGCTACATGGACTTTGTTAGGATTCATGAATTTGTAGATTCAAATATTTCATCAGATTTGGGATGTTATAGTTATTATTTCTTCAAATAATCTCTCTGACTTGTTTATTCTTCTTTTCCTGATGTTCTAATAATGTGCATCATTGGCCTTCTTGATGGTGTCCCATAAATTCTTTAGATTTTCTTCATTTTTTATTTGTTCTTTTATCTCTGTGTTCTTTAGTTATGTTAATTGTGGGTGTCCCATCTTCAAGCTTTCTGATTCTTTCTTTTTCTGTTCGAATATGCTATTGAATCCTCCTAGTGAATTCTTCAATTAAGTTATTGTATTTTTCACCATTTGAACTCCTGTCTGGTTAATTTTTATAATTATTATCTCATCCTTGGTATCTCATTTGATTCATGTAATTTTCCTCATTTCCTTTAATTCCATGTTCTTTTTTTCCTTCCAGTCTTTGAACCTATTTAAGGTACTTGTTTAAAAGTCTTGTCCAGCAATTATTATGGCTGCGTTACTTCAGGAATACTTTTTTCAAATTTATTTTTTCCTCAGCACAGGCCATGCTTTTCTGTTTCTTTTTGCCCTGAGATTTTGTTGTTTTTGCTGTGGTTATTGAAAATCGGGCTTTTGAATAAAATAGATACAATATAGAAGTAGCCTTTAACTAACTAATTGGGCCTACCATGAATGTAGGAATTACCCTTATATAAAAGTTTATGTTTTTTCCAGTTCTTTTCTGAGCATGCATCTTGTTAGGGCTTGTATATGGCTTTCTTCCCATATGTTCATGGCTACTTTGAAATATCTTAATTTCACAACATTTTACCTCAGATTCTCCCCAGGCTTCCCATGATCCACTGTACATCATGACTCATAAACTTTTTCTCCAACCTATTCCTGCAGTTTTCATGAGCAGTGACCTTTTGAGATTTAGAAGAGATTTAGAAGAGACAGAGAGACTTGTCCTTCAGAAAGCCTCCACACAGGTTAAAATGTATCAAACAAAGTCTGGTCTAATACTTCTGGTTTGAAGGAAAGAATTAGGAACTGCCTTGCATTATCTTAGGTAACTGCATCATCTCTTCCAACCAAGAATACTCCATGTGTGGGATAAGGGGATTAGTTTAAATTCCAAGAAGTTTACTACTATTTTCAATTTGGCTTTTTCTTGATTGGGTATTTACTTGATTGCTACAGATCTTTGTTTTCCATAGCTCCTGCGAGGTTATTTTATCCAGTTGATGATTTCTTTCTTTTTTTTTTCTTAATATGGACTGCTTCACAAATTTGTGTGTCATACTTGTGCAGGGGCCATGCTAATCCTCTCTGTATTGTTCCAATTTTTTATATGTGCTGCTGAAGCAAGCACTTGATGATTTCTTTTTTGATGTTTCCATATGGGAATGAAGATGTGGAGCTTCCTTCTGTGCTATTTTGCTGAAATCATTCTCCAAGTAATTTTTTTTTTATTCTGTATAACATTCTATTTTATGGATTACTGTACTGTTTAACCATTTATCTACTGAAGGACGTCTTGATT
>NW_003854393.1:0-3232 GCF_000181295.1 Otolemur garnettii
AAAGAAAGTACATGATATCAACCCACAGCAATGGAGGAGACATCTACAAAGTAAAACTATAATAATAAAGCTAAGTCAAAAATATGAAACATTAACACAAAGGCAGGAGGCAGCCGATCTACCCAGCAGACCACATAGAACTTTCAGACTCAATGGTCTGACCTGACAGGCGGGCTGGAAACCTGTGGGACTTTCTGAAGCTTCAGATGCAGATTATGCAGCTCCACACACCTACCCTGCTCCCTCACCAGTCCCAAAGGCAGCTCAGTATTCCCTCCTTAGTCAAAAATTGACTGGAGTGTTCTTTTCCCCTTAGGAAATAGAAAAAATGGATAGGGTGGTTAGTGTGTCCCAGATAGATAAAGTCCTCATTCTGGCATTCAGGTTTTCCCAAGCTCTTGCCCACTCACTCTAAAGTAGTGGTTCTCAACCTTCCTAATGCCGTGATGTATTTTCATTGTTGAAAATACAACCACAGGTTGAGAAGCGCTGCTCTAAAGTGAAGCCAATGGTAACAGGCTGTTTCATCTTCCCTACTCTGCAGGTGAAAGGGCCTTGGCCCAGAAGAGAAGGCAGAGCCCATGTATACAACAGGCATACAAAGCCTCAGATGAGCAGTTGTCCTTTGCTATGCCAACCGTCATTCCTCAGATAATGGGAAAGTCAGATAGTCACCTGTCAGCATGTAGACGCAAGGAAGCACATAGAGGACCACATACATACACATATATGTAGACAGTGAAAAGGGATATAGCAGCAACGACAAAGCCCATCTTAGAAGAAAAGTGACTTACAACATTCTGTGCAACTACTTGCCAAGATATGGAAGACCTAAAGGAACAGATGGAGAAGATCAATACTGTCTTAATGAGAATTTAGCTTGTGATAAAATCAGTGGGGTTTGGATCCGATAAGTGATATTGTAGGCAGTAGATATTGTGATCGGAATAGAATAAAGTTATATCACTAATTCATATAATATACAAAAATTCATATAGCTTAAAGAGCTAACTGTAAAAAATGGTAAGAAGTCAAAGAAAATGATAGAAATTTGTTTTTGATAATCTTTCATTATATAACATCTTCTAGTGAAAACAGAAAACCTTAAACCTCCATAAAGGGGAAAATAATAGATTTGAATAGTCAAAACTTTATGAACAATGATTATATTATGTTTAAAAGGTTAAAACAGGCTGAGTGTGGTATAATCCCAGCACTCTGGCAGGCAAAGGTGGGTGGATTGCTTGAGCTCAGGAGTTCGAGACCAGCCTGAGCAAGAGGGAGACCCTATCTCTACAAAAAAATAGAAAAACTAGCTGGGCATCATGGCAGGTGCCTGTAGACCCAGCTACTTGGGAGGCTGAGGCAGGAGAATAACTTGAGCTCAAGAGTTTGAGGTTGCTGTGAGGCTGTGATGCCATGGTACTCTATCCAGGGTGACAGAGTGAGACTCTGTCTCAAAAAACAAACAAACAAACAAAAAGGCGGGGGGCAGCGCCTGTAGCTCAAAGGAGTAGGGTGCTGGCCCCATATGCCAGAAGTGGCGGGTGCAAACCCAGCCCTGGCCAAAAACTGCAAAAAAAAAAAAAAAAAAGGTTAAAACAATTGATATAGCAGAAATGCGGAGAGTTAATATTCAGCATCTGACATTTAGAATTGAATTTTGCCACAAGAAAGAAGCATATCAAGAGGCAGAAATCAGACATAGATCATAGCATTTTAGCTTACTGTCCCAGCCAGACAGCAGGTGAAGCAGGAAAACCTCACTCTCTCCAGTCCTGAGGGATTGTGGGAAGATGAAGGGGCAGCCCAGCAGAAGACTAGGCGCCATGTCGGACCAATCAAGAAGAGCAGCGGGCCCTTGCTTCACTTCCATTAGGGGTGTTGGAGGACACAACTGTGCAAGGGTTGTGTGCTGATGTGGTCATGTTCAGTAAGGTTGGAGAGAGAGAGTTGGATTGAGGGCAGTGAGTTTCTGAGTTTCTGTGGTTTTCCAAGTGTATACACGGAGGTGAGAGCCATGGAGCCTGCTCTAAAGAGGGTGGTTTGGCCCTGCACTAAACCCTGAGTGTTGGCCAGAGGACAGGATAAAATCTGTTGCAGATGCTTAGTGGGCTCTGCAACTCAGCAGGGACCAGAGGAAGCCAAGGCAGTGGCGGTGGGAGGCTGCTATGCCTCTTACCAACCTCAGAAGAAATAGACCTTGGTGTCACCAGCTGCAGGTGCCAGTGGTTGGTGTTTCCTGAATACATGTGGCTTGGATGGGGCCAAGTGTCACCCAGTGAATGCCATACCTGTCATTCTGCGGAGGGCAGTAGCGAGGATCTGGAGCACTCTGCACATTCCTAAGGACCTTTACTCTTTCTCCTGAGCGGTCATAAGCTCCCCTCTCCCAGTTACCAATCCCATCTTGGGAATAGTAGGAGCGAAGATGGAGGTAGTAGTGGTAGGGTGTGTACGGTGTGTACAATGAGATTGGCTAAACAATTATCCCTTAAAAGTGAGCATTACCTGTAGGGACTGTTTCAGTTGTAAAATCAGACTAACAAGTAAATTGGTTTGATATTTAGTTAGTTGTCCTTTCTCTTGGGCAAGTGGTCTCCTGAAGACGACGATCTTGGGTAAAATAAAGAAACTACATTCTGTTGGGATATCAAAGTTTGTAATCCATTTATATCAGCATAGACTAGTGGGAAAATACTTGCCAAGAATGAATATGGCAAAGAACTAATGTTCTTAATTAGAAAAAGCTACGACAGTAGAAAAATGAACAAAGGGTTGGAATAGGCCATTCATAGAAGATAATAACATCGGCCGGCAACTGAGGCATAAGATGCTCAATGTTTCTTAAAGAACTACAGAGTAAAACACAATAATGAGATATTTTTAGTTCGGTATATTGGCAAAACAAAAAAAAGGCTGGTAATGCTCTAGCAATGTTTTCTAACATAAGTTTGCTGAGGCGGTGCATACTCTGGTTGACCAGGTGTCTCCCGATTAAAAATCCACATGAGTTCTCTCTTTCAAAGTTATCAGCAAAATCTAACAGCCCTCTGGAAGGATCTCCAGAGGAAAGAATCTAGTGGCAGCCCTGAAAACAGATTTCTTCAGTGACCTTGGGTATAAACTTTCAGCCCCTTATTCTCCATCTAAAACTGAAAGAGGACGAGACCTACTTTTTCCATGTCTCACTGAAATGCGATCAAGATTAATGGCCTAACATAGAAAATGA
>NW_003854394.1:0-3232 GCF_000181295.1 Otolemur garnettii
AAAGAAAGTACATGATATCAACCCACAGCAATGGAGGAGACATCTACAAAGTAAAACTATAATAATAAAGCTAAGTCAAAAATATGAAACATTAACACAAAGGCAGGAGGCAGCCGATCTACCCAGCAGACCACATAGAACTTTCAGACTCAATGGTCTGACCTGACAGGCGGGCTGGAAACCTGTGGGACTTTCTGAAGCTTCAGATGCAGATTATGCAGCTCCACACACCTACCCTGCTCCCTCACCAGTCCCAAAGGCAGCTCAGTATTCCCTCCTTAGTCAAAAATTGACTGGAGTGTTCTTTTCCCCTTAGGAAATAGAAAAAATGGATAGGGTGGTTAGTGTGTCCCAGATAGATAAAGTCCTCATTCTGGCATTCAGGTTTTCCCAAGCTCTTGCCCACTCACTCTAAAGTAGTGGTTCTCAACCTTCCTAATGCCGTGATGTATTTTCATTGTTGAAAATACAACCACAGGTTGAGAAGCGCTGCTCTAAAGTGAAGCCAATGGTAACAGGCTGTTTCATCTTCCCTACTCTGCAGGTGAAAGGGCCTTGGCCCAGAAGAGAAGGCAGAGCCCATGTATACAACAGGCATACAAAGCCTCAGATGAGCAGTTGTCCTTTGCTATGCCAACCGTCATTCCTCAGATAATGGGAAAGTCAGATAGTCACCTGTCAGCATGTAGACGCAAGGAAGCACATAGAGGACCACATACATACACATATATGTAGACAGTGAAAAGGGATATAGCAGCAACGACAAAGCCCATCTTAGAAGAAAAGTGACTTACAACATTCTGTGCAACTACTTGCCAAGATATGGAAGACCTAAAGGAACAGATGGAGAAGATCAATACTGTCTTAATGAGAATTTAGCTTGTGATAAAATCAGTGGGGTTTGGATCCGATAAGTGATATTGTAGGCAGTAGATATTGTGATCGGAATAGAATAAAGTTATATCACTAATTCATATAATATACAAAAATTCATATAGCTTAAAGAGCTAACTGTAAAAAATGGTAAGAAGTCAAAGAAAATGATAGAAATTTGTTTTTGATAATCTTTCATTATATAACATCTTCTAGTGAAAACAGAAAACCTTAAACCTCCATAAAGGGGAAAATAATAGATTTGAATAGTCAAAACTTTATGAACAATGATTATATTATGTTTAAAAGGTTAAAACAGGCTGAGTGTGGTATAATCCCAGCACTCTGGCAGGCAAAGGTGGGTGGATTGCTTGAGCTCAGGAGTTCGAGACCAGCCTGAGCAAGAGGGAGACCCTATCTCTACAAAAAAATAGAAAAACTAGCTGGGCATCATGGCAGGTGCCTGTAGACCCAGCTACTTGGGAGGCTGAGGCAGGAGAATAACTTGAGCTCAAGAGTTTGAGGTTGCTGTGAGGCTGTGATGCCATGGTACTCTATCCAGGGTGACAGAGTGAGACTCTGTCTCAAAAAACAAACAAACAAACAAAAAGGCGGGGGGCAGCGCCTGTAGCTCAAAGGAGTAGGGTGCTGGCCCCATATGCCAGAAGTGGCGGGTGCAAACCCAGCCCTGGCCAAAAACTGCAAAAAAAAAAAAAAAAAAGGTTAAAACAATTGATATAGCAGAAATGCGGAGAGTTAATATTCAGCATCTGACATTTAGAATTGAATTTTGCCACAAGAAAGAAGCATATCAAGAGGCAGAAATCAGACATAGATCATAGCATTTTAGCTTACTGTCCCAGCCAGACAGCAGGTGAAGCAGGAAAACCTCACTCTCTCCAGTCCTGAGGGATTGTGGGAAGATGAAGGGGCAGCCCAGCAGAAGACTAGGCGCCATGTCGGACCAATCAAGAAGAGCAGCGGGCCCTTGCTTCACTTCCATTAGGGGTGTTGGAGGACACAACTGTGCAAGGGTTGTGTGCTGATGTGGTCATGTTCAGTAAGGTTGGAGAGAGAGAGTTGGATTGAGGGCAGTGAGTTTCTGAGTTTCTGTGGTTTTCCAAGTGTATACACGGAGGTGAGAGCCATGGAGCCTGCTCTAAAGAGGGTGGTTTGGCCCTGCACTAAACCCTGAGTGTTGGCCAGAGGACAGGATAAAATCTGTTGCAGATGCTTAGTGGGCTCTGCAACTCAGCAGGGACCAGAGGAAGCCAAGGCAGTGGCGGTGGGAGGCTGCTATGCCTCTTACCAACCTCAGAAGAAATAGACCTTGGTGTCACCAGCTGCAGGTGCCAGTGGTTGGTGTTTCCTGAATACATGTGGCTTGGATGGGGCCAAGTGTCACCCAGTGAATGCCATACCTGTCATTCTGCGGAGGGCAGTAGCGAGGATCTGGAGCACTCTGCACATTCCTAAGGACCTTTACTCTTTCTCCTGAGCGGTCATAAGCTCCCCTCTCCCAGTTACCAATCCCATCTTGGGAATAGTAGGAGCGAAGATGGAGGTAGTAGTGGTAGGGTGTGTACGGTGTGTACAATGAGATTGGCTAAACAATTATCCCTTAAAAGTGAGCATTACCTGTAGGGACTGTTTCAGTTGTAAAATCAGACTAACAAGTAAATTGGTTTGATATTTAGTTAGTTGTCCTTTCTCTTGGGCAAGTGGTCTCCTGAAGACGACGATCTTGGGTAAAATAAAGAAACTACATTCTGTTGGGATATCAAAGTTTGTAATCCATTTATATCAGCATAGACTAGTGGGAAAATACTTGCCAAGAATGAATATGGCAAAGAACTAATGTTCTTAATTAGAAAAAGCTACGACAGTAGAAAAATGAACAAAGGGTTGGAATAGGCCATTCATAGAAGATAATAACATCGGCCGGCAACTGAGGCATAAGATGCTCAATGTTTCTTAAAGAACTACAGAGTAAAACACAATAATGAGATATTTTTAGTTCGGTATATTGGCAAAACAAAAAAAAGGCTGGTAATGCTCTAGCAATGTTTTCTAACATAAGTTTGCTGAGGCGGTGCATACTCTGGTTGACCAGGTGTCTCCCGATTAAAAATCCACATGAGTTCTCTCTTTCAAAGTTATCAGCAAAATCTAACAGCCCTCTGGAAGGATCTCCAGAGGAAAGAATCTAGTGGCAGCCCTGAAAACAGATTTCTTCAGTGACCTTGGGTATAAACTTTCAGCCCCTTATTCTCCATCTAAAACTGAAAGAGGACGAGACCTACTTTTTCCATGTCTCACTGAAATGCGATCAAGATTAATGGCCTAACATAGAAAATGA